>NC_085139.1:287304231-287485741 GCF_024139115.2 Armigeres subalbatus
CACTTTAAATTCATCATATTCAGGAATCCAAAAGAAAGTTGGGGATCTTGGATTGGATTCCTCCATAACCCTTTGTTACTCGAGTCCATTTGCAGTTGTTCCTAATTCAACACCAGTTTTCTCCCATATCTGCGTTCCGTCAGGGACTGCGCAGGAGCTGAAAGACTTGCTTCTTACGAATTTGTTTTGGTTTCAGAAATAACTATAAGTTAATTTGCAACACAGAAATGAAACTCATTCTCGAATCAGTTCCGGCTCACATGCGATTTCCAAAATGTTTATTTTGTTCTTTCCTGATGCAATTGTTCCTAAAACCGATCAAAGTCTGATCCATCGTGGAACGAAGTTTCCTCTGAATGCGAACATATTTGTATAGAATGCCCGGAAGGTATGCACAAGTAACCTGACTAGGGATTTTCACCATATCTCCTCGTCTGTCACCCATTCTGCCAGCTGCTGTCAGAGCACTTGGTTTCAATCCGAAATTTCCATCTAATTGATTTCAATGGAGCACATTATCGGATTTGAAGCCTGCATGTTGAGTCCAAGGGGAGGCCACTCTATGAGTGCACATTCCCAGGAATGATCATCTATGGTTTTGTGTACATTTATTCAAACCAAAGCCACAAACATCTCATACTCTCAGCTCAACCAGAGAGTGGCGGCGAAGGCGTAACGTCGTCTTGAAAACGAGCACCCTGCAAGGCACAATAGACTTCCTCTGAACCCAGAACCAACAACCATCACGGCCACATGAGTGCGTCTCTATGCAGGATGAAATGACGTTCATGAAGATGGCGATGATGATGTTGATGACAACTCCCACGTATCATCCTCCATCGCGAAATGCTACACTTGGAGATATGCAGCAAGATGCCTCCCCAGTCCGAATGGTTACATTTGTGCACTCGATTAGTGCAAATCAGTGGCTCTGCACCAGGCTGCACCACACCACATCGTCAGTTCCTCGCACCGCTTCGCCCTTTTCAGATGAGGATGGAGTTCAATTTCGGTTCAATTGGAGCAGATAGTGAGAGGAGAAGCGATGTCGCACCTTCCGCAAAAGGCAAATATCGCCGGCTTTCACAGACACAGAGAGTAGGCCACGTGGAAAGGTCTGTGCGGTCGGTGATGGTAATTCAAGTAGGCGGGTGTGTGATGTGGTTGCCAGGAGTAGCGACGTTTAGTGCCGTCTGTTGCCGTGCAGCGCTTCGAAAATGTGTTCGAGCGCTGGCCACACCTATCGCGATGGATGGTTCGATTTCAACCCGGCTCACCGGTTTTGAAATTATCGTTCCAGAATGGATCTGAACCAGTGTTGTTCAGCGACCGGGATTTGGGACGGGTGTTACCACTCGAGGCTCAAAACGGTTTGTGGTTTGGAATCAGTACATTCGGTGGGTTTGTTTGCCCGCTGAAAGTCACGTATCTGATTATTGAATTGTTCAGTGATAGGATGAACTAAAATTGATCTTCATTTTAATTTAAGCTAACTTTGTGGGAAATTGTTGTATACTTCGAAACATCCATGTAAGTTTACATTTGAATGGATGCACATAGAAGGAGCGGCCCGGTTACCGTACATTTACATCTGGTTCTTAAAATAACGTGACTTTGAGGATAAAACACCACACGCCATCTTATTAAATTTGAATGAATTCAAAACTGACGTAAATTTGTAGAAATTAATTTCAATTATACATCAATGAGAACGCAAAATTAGATCAGATCAATGTAAAGTCGCCAAAATTTCCTTCCAATTACGTTTCAGTATGTAGATTTCATATTTTTAAGAGTGAGTGTTGTAAAAGCGTTTTAGGTTGTCTAGTCTAGTCTAGTCTAGTCTAGTATACACATACACAGCCAGTTCGTGAAAGAATCGAAAGTGATAGATCAATCACACCTATCACTTTTCTTGTCAATATTTATGTTTGGCCATTAAATATAAATGGTTCAAACACAAAAGCGCCAGGCCTCTGTGCAGCGATAGAAAATTCGTGAAAATCAATTCTAACTTGATTTTCAAGTTAAGATAGAACGGGACATTTCAACAACCGCTCCGTTTAGATTATTCAGTGATAGTCAAGGTGATATTGAATCGTTAGTGACTTAGCTAAGATGATTAATGTTCACTCCTTGGGTCCTCAACGCTCGGGATGGGACACAGTTTTAGTCTGATGCCCATACATGATGTAAAAAATTCGCATAATCTATACAGGTTACTGTGAAAACATGAGAATACTTCTCATCTTCATCTGTGCCTTCTCATCTCTGGAACGAGAAGAAAACAAAAACAAACAAAAGCAATAAAAAAAACTTATCGAAAATAAAAATATCTATTTATTCACAGCAGTTCCATATTTTCGCTCTGGAATCGTAATATTGAGAATTGCGCACAATGAGTCTGGCTGATTTATCATGAGCTACGGTAAAACAAAACTCAGCCGCACACGCACTAATAAAACTACTAACCAACCATTCAAAGCTTTAAAAAATCGCGCGTTGAACCATGATGAATTAAATATGCAGAATACAACATTATAATCTTATGAAAACTCATATGTGAATATGTACGTTATGTGGAAGATATTGATTAGGAAAATGTATTGGAGGTTACCACTTTCCCTTGATGGGACTCGAACCCATGACGCTACAGACGCTAGACTGGTGCTTTAACAACTGTACGAAGGACCTCCTTTCGCAACCTAAGCGGCTATTGAAATGAGATTCAAATTGACGCAAGTCAACACTCGCAATCCATTTATCAAGCCAATACTCCACATGTGTATTGTACACGTCCACATTAGAGGAGCGTGAGTATTTAGAATGTCTGGCGGCTATACACAATGATGCGATTCGATCAAAAAATCCAAAAATACACAAATCAGCTCCTAATAAATCAGCCGAAAACTACATAAAAGTTCATTTAATCATCATGTAATGTTCTGTGAAATTGTCAGCATACCAACTGCCGTTTTTGCAATTCTGAGGTCAATCGAAATAAGAACCAATTTCCAGATCGGTAGTGACGGAGGTGTATTTTCCTATACATTTGGCTGAAATCACACAAACTTCAAATCAAATGCGCCAGCTTGCAACAAAGATTGAGCTGGAATTTTCAGAGATTGATTTTTCCACCCAAAGACACAATTCTGGGGTGCCCATGGAATCGACAACATTATTTTCCTCATACTAATCTGGGCCAGTCATACATTCTTCATCAGCAACGGTACTGATCAAGTGATGTAAGCTATTTGCCAGTCGGTCGTCCGCCGCCAGACATTCTAAATACACGCTCCTCTAATGTGGACGACAATACACATGTGGAAGTATTGGCTTGATAAATGGATTGCGAGTGATTTGACTATCGTCCAATTTGAATCTCGAGCTCGTTCAGTAGCGCTAGGTTGCGAAGGCGTCGGAGGTCCTTCGTAGCTTAGTTGTAAAGCACCAGTCTAGCGTACTGTAGGGTCATGTCTGTCCCATCTAAGGAAAGTGGTTACCTCCATTACCCCGAAGTGAAAGAATATAACTTCACTTGGTATTAATTATATTTAACAAGGCAATACAAGTGACTTTCATGATCGTTAGATAGAGACTCACCGTTCTCGCTAGATCGTACGATGAATGATCGCTTATCTTCGTTATATTTCGTGTATTATCGTGGATTAATTGCGGAACGTTTTGTAAAAATGTATTTTGTTATAATCATACAACATCCTCCGGAACTTAGATGTTTCCTACCTAGTTATTTGAAACCCATTCGAGGTTTCGTTCCTCCCAGATCTTCTTAAACATGGTTCCGACCAATCAAGGTAGCTCTTGATAATGTGTTGAAAATCTGTTTTCGTGATGGTAATGACCTACGGTAGGAGCCAAAATGTTGTTGGATGCAATTGATCATCGAGTTTTAAAGTCGGAGCTGATTGACGTGAACTAACTTAACACTATGTTTAAATTTATGAGGTATGTTAACTTGCTAACTTGTTTCAAAATTTTAACTGGTATCCACCTAAATGGTCAAAATGGTTCCTATACAATGCCTTCTGACCACACGAAAACAATTGTACTTTTACGATCTTCGGTTCTTGTCTCACAAATTTGGGTTTATCTTCTTTCTTACAGTTACCAATTGTCCTCCCGGGATTTAACTTCTGTTCGCCTGGAAATTGCTGCTGGGTAAATGCTGGGTAAAGCGTACCATTGGTACTTCGCGTACCTGAAGGAATAAAATAGACCCCATCTCGCGGTCCTTAGCCTCTACCCAGCAACTCCTATCCTCACCTCAGGTGCTGGCGACACGGAACCTTAGGGAAGATCGGTAACCAACCGGTGGGAACATGGTCATGCTGACAGGGAAGGGGGGCTCCTCCGGGGTACAAATCTTACTGAGCGTCTGTTCTCCATATCAGGATCGGCTCACAACAGCGTCTGTTCTCCATGTTAGGAGGCTGATCGTCCGAGTGCCAGCGAGGGACTCTATGAAACTTGACATGGTCCACGGAAATAAGGAAATGATCCTCGGAAATTTAGGGGTTTGTGTCAGGCCCTGCAAGCCAGCCTTTAAAATCATAAGCAACGAACAATCAACAAGAGAGTACGGACCGGAACCATGGCGAAGACCACTGCGACGAAAAGGACTGGATTGGAAACTCGGTTCGTGGAACTGCAAACTCTCAACTTCATCGGGAAGCCATACTCGCCGATGTGCTCAAGGACGTGGATTCAACGTAGCGCTGCAGGAGGTTTGTTGAAGGGATCAATGGTGCGAACGTTTAGAGGTAATCCCATTCACCAGAGCTGCGGCACACACGAGCTGGGAACAGCTTTCATAGTGATGGGCAATGTGCGTTATCGGGTGGTGGCCGATCAATGAAAGAATGTGCAGGTTGAGCATCAAAGGCCGGTTCTTCAACTTCAGCATAATCAACGTTCATAGCCCACACTCCGGAAGCACTGATGATGATAGACGCATTCTACGCGCAGCTGGAACGTGAGTAAAGCGCTCAAGCCACGACGTCAAAATCATCATAGGAGATTTGAACGCTCAGGTTGGCCAGAGGAGGAGTTTAGACCGACTATTGAAAGTTCAGCGCTCACCGGCTGACGAAGAAAACGGCTACGACTGATTTATTTCGCCGCCTCCAAGAATATGGCCATTCGTAGCACCCCTTTCCAACAGCCCCGTATCGGTACACCTGGAGATCACCACTGCAGACAGAATCACAAATCGACCAGTTCTGATTGATGGACGGACTTCTCCGACATTATCGACGTCAGGACATATCATGGCGCTAACATCGACTCTGACCACTATCTAGTGATGGTAAATGCGCCCAAAACTATCAGTCATCAATAATGTTCGGTACCGACGACCGCCGCGGTAAGACCTAGAGCGACTGAAGAAACCTGATGTCGCACTCGCATAGCGCAGCATCTCGAGGCAGCGTTGCCGGAAGAGGATGAGCTCGATGGGCCCTCTTGAGGACTGCTGGAATACAGTCAAGAGCGCCATTAACGACGCAGCGGAGAACAACGTCGGTATATGGGTCGAAGTCGACGGAACGATTGGTTCGACGAAGAGTGCAGACAGATTCTGGAGGAGAAGGACGCAGCGCGGGCGGTCGCTGCAGCAAGGTACCTGGCAGAACGTGGAACGTTATAGACGGAAGCGCCTTTTTCAGGAGAAGAGACGCCGCCTGGAAGAAGCGGAGTGCGAGGAGATGGAACAGCTGTGCCGTTCTCAAGAAACACGCAAGTTCTACCAGAAGCTCAACGCATCCCGCAAAGGCTTCGTGCCGCGAGCCGAAATGTGCGGAAAGGATGGGAGCATATTGACGGACGAACGTGTGGTGATCGAAAGGTGGAAGCAGCACTACGAGGAACATTTGAATGGCGCTGAGAGTACAGGCAGAAAGTCAAGGCAGGAGAGATGACTACGTCAGTTCAGCGGACGATGGAAGCCAACCAGCCCTCACCTTGAGGGAAGTTAGGATGCCAACAAGCCAAAGACCAATCAACAGCTGGTAAGGATGGTATCGGGCTGAGCCTCATCAAGATGGGCCCGGAAAAGCTGGCCACCGCCCTGCACAAACTGATAGTCAGAATCTGGAAACGAACAGCTACCGGAGGAGTGGAAGGAAGGGTATGCCCCATCTACAAGAAAGGCGACAACCGAGTGTGAGAACTTTCGAGCGATCACCATCCTTAATGCCGCCTACAAAGTGATATCCCAGATCATCTTCCGTCGTCTGTCACCATTATGAACGAGTTCGTGGGAAGTTATCAAGCCGGCTTCGTTGACGGCCGCTCGACAACGGACCAGATCTACT
Source organism: Armigeres subalbatus (assembly GCF_024139115.2). Classification (NCBI taxonomy): domain Eukaryota; kingdom Metazoa; phylum Arthropoda; class Insecta; order Diptera; family Culicidae; genus Armigeres; species Armigeres subalbatus. The sequence continues at coordinate 287,310,564 of NC_085139.1, forward strand.
GTACGGCAAATCCTTCAAAATGCCGTGAATACCAGGTCCCAACGCACCATCTGTTCGTTGATTTCGCGGCATACGACAGCATAGACCGCGTAGAGCATGGAAAATTATGGACGAGAACAGCTTCCTGCGAAGCACCAGACTGATCAAAGCAACGATGGATGGTGTAAAACTTGTGAAGATTTCGAGCGAACACTCCAGTTCGTCTGAATCGCTCCGGGGACTAAGACAAGGTGATGGACTTTCGTGCCTGTTCAACATTGCGCAGAAGGTGTCATGCGGAGAGCCGTGTAAGCCGGGTACGATTTCAATAGATCCAGTCAATTTATTTGCTTCGCGGATGAATGGACATTGTCGGCGAACATTAAAGGTGGCAGAACGTACACCCGCCTGAAACGTGAAGCAACAAAAGTTGGACTGGTGGTGAATGCGTCAAAGACAAAGATACGCTTGTGGGGGAACCGAGCGCGCCAGGCCGCCTGGGAAGCAGTGTTACGATACGGGATACCTTGAGGTGGTCGAGAATTGTCACCTCGGATCCTGCTAACGGCTGACAACAACGTTAGCCGTGAAATACGAAGCGCATCATCAGTGGAAGTCGGGCCTTACGGGCTCCAGAAGAAACTGCGGTCGAAAAAGATTCGCCACCGCACCAAATGTGCGTGCATAAGACCCTTATAAGACCGGTTGTCCTCTACGGACATGAAACATGGACAATGCTCGAGGAGGACTTGCAAGCACTCGAGTATTGAGAGACGGTGCTTAGGACCATCTTTGGCGGTGTGCAGAAGACGGTGTGTGGCGGCGAAGAATGAATCATGAGCTCGCCAACTCTACGGCGAACCCAGTATCCAGAAGGTAGCTAAAGCCGGAAGGATCGATGGGCAGGACATGTTGCAAGAATGCGGACAGCAACCCTGCAAAGATGGTGTTCGCTTCCGATCCGGCAGGTAGAGACGGCGTGGAGCGCAGGAGCGAGATGGGCAGACCAGGTGCAGAACGACTTGGCGAGCGTGGGGCGTATCCGAGGATGGAGAGATGCTGCCTCGAACCGTGCATTGTGGCGTCAAATTGTTGATTCAGTGTTATCTGTTAATATGTTAACTAAATAAATGAAATGAAAATCGCCTGGAAATTTAGATTTTTTGTTGTTTAGCAGACCTATTAGCGTTTTTTGTTTATAGGTGAAAATTAAGTCGAGGGAGTTGCTTTTGTTGCTGTGACGACAAACCCTTGTTGCAGCGACGCTGTAGTACTCTATCGAAGAAGAACATCCCTGTTCGCGTTGACGTAGAATGTCAGTGAGGATTCAGCGTGTTTACGATAGAGGAGAAAATCACGTTGTACAAAGTTTAGTTGTCGTATAAAAGATTCTTTCTCGAATAATTGAGTACCGTAATCCGGTATCATTGATCAATTTTTCAATGTTTTGTAAATATTTCCTCCGTAAATTAAATGATTGCTTTTTTCTATTTTAAACGAGTACTGCTACGTGTAGAACGTTTGAGGCTATTGTTCTTGATTATTTGATAATTATAAAATTGTTTTAAAATCTGTTTGTCTAGTTTTCGAATTTCCAATTTGGGTAACTTTGATCATCAATCATTTCACTTTTTGTCTATAAAGCAAGCGTTTGTAAACGCCTTAAGGTAGGCAATTACTTTTGAAATCCTTATACTGAGGCGAAGCGTATTGATTGTTTCGAGAGGCATCCATGCCAGGTGAATTATCTGGTTTTCAACATAAAAATCAAAATTTTGAAACAAAAATATGGATAAACAAAGAAAATAAGATTACTTATCACCCAATTGTGGTATGATCTCAATTTTTTGTTATTATGCTTGTTTTGAGTGCTTTTTTCAGCTCAGAGTTAACAAAATGATGTTGATTTTATTTTTCAAACTATGGCAAAATTAAATGTAAATTCTAGTGGAGATTATATTATTCGGTAAATTTAGTCAAGATTAAAATACCTAACTCATAATAGTAATCGACAACAGCAGTACGTAACCGAAGTAAAAATTTTCTTCAAATTACAATACACAACCGCAGAGAAATCAGATTTTTATTCTCTTATAACAATTCATACTCAAAATTAGCATGGAGCGCCTGGTGACTGCAGCTCAATCGCAATAAGATAAAACCTTCTATTTTCGGCTGTCAAAATTAGCGATAAAAAAGTTCTGATATTGAAAAATTTGTGAAATTTCGAAAAATATGCGAATTGTTTTGAGAGTCTGGACTATGCAAAATTGAAGTCATAATCATGTTCAAGAATAATGTTAAAATTTATGAAAATCAATTCTTTGTTACAATCAGGCGTAATAATTGACATTTGTCGTCAAAAATTCTTATTCACTCAACGGTTTCCGTTACTCAACCACCAAGAACCAATTTTTAGAAGGCACTAACTATTTTATAAATTGAAAACAAAATATTCTGTAATTTAGTTTTGCCCTAACATTTGACCGAATACAGACCACCATCATGTAAATTCTTCATGCCGGTTTTCACTGCAGCACTCTATTGATTTTTTTGTTTCCAATTTTTAAATTAGTTAGAGGCTTCAAAAAATAGCGGCATCTGATGAAATTAACCTTGAATAAGTCAAGAAATGAAAAGAGATACAATTTTTGTCGAGAAAGCTAACTGTCATATGACGAGTTTAGCACAATTCCATTTAGATCCACCACCTCGTAATACTTTTACATATACGTATTTCGATCTCAACTGTAAGATCGTCTTCAGTGTCTCGTACTTGACTCGACTTACTGAAGACGACCTTACAGTTGAGGTCGAAATACGTATAAGTAAAAGTATTACGAGGTGGTGGAATTAAATGGAATTGAGCTAAACCCATCTTTTGACGGTGAAAACATTCCACTAAAAACGAGCTAAATAATTTTCTTGGAGAAATCTAAATTGAAAAAATCATCAGTACAAAAAGTATATTGTCGGTCTCTGTCGAGCGAAAATGTGAATCAAAGAACATGTTGTGAATTATGGACTGAGCATGGGATTAACTGTACCTCACTGCACTTTTTTCAACACTCATAAACAAAAAATCTACGAGTTGTTTTACAAACTAAAGGTATGTGCAATAATTTAATCGAAAATCAAACTCTGACGATCATGTGAGCACTTACCGACAACTGTAAAGAGCACAGCGACCCACTTCTCACTCAAGTGGCACCGTTTCTGCAGCTCCATCGAATCACTGCTGCTCTGATTGCTCAACATCCTGCGAGTTGATTGCTGAATTTTTCCCGCATTCACCATGGTGATGAACCTTTAACACTTCTACCAACACTATTCGATGCAATTAAATTCCCACTTCAACCGAAACACAAAGTTTATTGTTCTCACCGCGCACAATGTTTCTCACCTTAATCCAACGCCAACTTTGTTGATAATTCTGGTTGGCGCCCTAACAATCACCCCGCCTACTACACACCTATTCAGTAACTGCACAGTTGCGGGTCAGGTCCTTTCGCACTTCCCGTGGATTTTTTACTGCGGCTTTTGCGCTCCTTTCACCTCTCAAATGAACCAACAGGCGATAAAAAATGTTTGCGATGCAAATTACGCCGACCAGCAGCCACCCCTCACCAGTCTAACCATTCGCCACGTTTCCCTCCCGTTTTGTTATCCTTCTCCACCTTCCTCGAACTAAAAGTGCCGCCCTGTGGCGGATGCTGCGGTCAGGATTTATTAAAAGCTAATTAAGCTGGAGGGAGCGCATTCACACCATTTGACCTCCCCGCTCTGTTGTTCAACTTGGGTTCGTTCCACCTCACTAAGCCGCAAATAGTGGGCCGGGATAAGGCACGACTTGCTCACTCCACACGGGCGCTAAATAATGCAACGACTTTTTCGCGGCACGATCCGACTCAGACTGACTGAAAATTGATGATCGCGGCGGAAGAATATTCCCAAGTCGACTGATTTGAATTTGTTGGAATTGTAGGAAAAAAATGGAATACAAGCATAAACGACGGGATGGGCTTATCAGGTCGATTTTCAAAATATAGCGATAGTGGCGCCCTTGCCTGACGTTGTACGGTGATTCCCTTGTGAACAAAATTTTGTGAAAACGACAAAGTTTAAATGAAGTACAGTTTCATGTGATCTGTGGAACATTTGAATGTTGAGCAATACTTCTTTAGATGTCGAATCAAATTTAGTTGATAATTGTTTCTACATTTGTTTACATATCTTCACCCAACCAGCGAATGCTAGCTTTATATTCTCATTTTCTGCATTAACTACTCTAACTATTTCGCATATGCCCAGGTAATATAACATATTTTGGAATGTTTTTATACAGAACTGTAAGAAAATCTTGCATCCGATGCTTGGGTGTACTGCAGTTGACTTCATACGTTTCTCAATATATCTAATTTTCGTTCGAAACCTCAAATCTTCAGCAGTCTCCCATATGGCATTTTGTCCATCTTTCGTTTTTAAATACACCACCATGCGAGGGATCAGCAACTTTCTTTTTTTAAACCCATGCTTCTTTGATTCTTGCTGCGCCATGCGTTGAGCATGAATGCGGGTCGCAAGAACGCTCCCTGCGAAGCAGAGTGTGGTGAACGGAGGTGATGATAACGAGACGAAGCCATGCTGCCGCGCCGTCACTAAAAGAAGTTTGCTGCTTTTTTTCGGCTTTTCGTTGCTACTGCCGCGGCTAGGCCAGGCAGGACTGATAAGAACAGTTTTTTGTTGTGTACATCCGAACTTAATAACAACTATTAACGGGCCAGGCTTTGCGTCCGATTAGTGACGAATGCAATCAACCGGCCGTGCACTCAGCCAGAAAGTGACACCACATCATGGTGGACCTACGTGAAAAAGTGGACTTGCGGTATGCTTCGTCAGAGTGATCGTCAATGTGGGCGATGACGGTCGAAAAGGAGGCAACGTCAAAGATGATTTACGAGAGTGATTGTCGAAACAGTAAACTATTTCCGGTATAGCCGGTCAGAGGCATTCATATGGAGGATGATTTATTTGGTGTAGTCAAAACTGTGTTGATTCTGATTTGACAGCCGTTATTTATTGATGATCCGAGGTTACGTAAAGAAACTGATGACAGATTGCCTCGCAACGACATTAGGCCATTTGACCTAGAGCAGTTAAACCAAATGCTTTTTAGCTAAAAACTCTTTTACGAAATCATCATTTCAGTGTTTATTTCTATGCTATGGGACTTGTTCTCAAAGTAGTCGATGGTCATTTTCTTTTTTGATGTTCAGATTCAGGTTTATCTACCAATGGGCTGATGATGTCAAAAAGCTATACTTAATAAGAGTAAAAGATACCGCTAGGAGATGTGTTACTGGGGGGCAGCAGGGACTATGTCCAAGGGCTTGACGATCCCTTCCCAGGCCATCTGCGAGTTGTAGGGCTTGCCTAGGATGTGGTGGGGTTTGACAGTGGGCCCTGTTAAACCTCTATAAAAAGCTGCATGAATCCGCAAGTAGGCTCCGCCAAAGCGACCGTGTGCCGCTCAAAGCGCACAAGCCCAAGTCCTGGTGTTAGGTGGGACGCTGAACAGCCCTGACAGCCCCTCCGACGAGACAGGAGGTTTGCGCAGGCCCAATAAGCCGCCTTTAAAAACAACTATTACGAACGACATAGAAGACAATACGACTCGATACAATCGGCAACGACCTAGGCGAAGAATAAAGGATCACGATTGGAAGCTTGGAACATGGAACTGCAAGTCGCTAGGCCTCGCAGGTTGCGACAGGATAATCTACGATGAATTACATCCCCGCAACTTCGATGTCGTAGCGCTGCAGGAAATCTGCTGGACAAGACAGAAAGTGTGGAAAAGCGGGCATCGAGCGACTACCTTCTACCAAAGCTGTGGCACCACCAACGAGCTGGGAACCAGCTTCATAGTACTGGGAAAGATGCGCCAACGTGTGATTGGGTGGCAGCCAATCAACGCAAGGATGTGCAAGGTGAGGATAAAAGACCGTTTCTTCAACTATAGTATCATCAACGTGCACTGCCCACACGAAGGGAGATCCGACGACGAGAAAGAAGCGTTCTATGCGCAGCTGGAGCAGACATACGATGGATGCCCACTGCGGGACGTCAAAATCGTCATTGGTGACATGAACGCACAGGTAGGAAGGGAGGAAATGTATAGACCGGTCATCGGACCGGATAGTATTCATACCGTATCGAACGACAACGGCCAACGATGCATAAATTTTGCAGCCTCCCGCGGAATGGTAGTCCGAAGCACTTTCTTCCCCCGCAAGAATATCCACAAGGCCACATGGAAATCACCTAACGGAAGTAACGGAAAACCAAATCGACCACGTTCTAATCGACGGCAAATTCATCTCCGACATCACGAACGTGCACACTTACCGCAGTGCGAATATTGAATCCGACCACTACCTTGTTTCAGTATGCCTGCGCTCAAAACTCTCGACGGTGATCAACACGCGTCGGAGTTGTCCGCCGCGGCTAAACATTGGGCGGCTACAAGACGGTAGACTAGCCCAAGACTACGTGCAGCAGCTGGAAGGGGCACTCCCAACGGAAGAGCAGCTAGGCACAGCATCTCTTGAAGATGGCTGGAGAGATATTCGATCCGCCATTGGAAGCACCGCAACCACTGCACTAGGCACGGTGGCTCCGGATCAGAGAAACGACTGGTATGACAGCGAATGTGAGCAGTTAGTTGAGGAGAAGAATGCAGCATGGGCGAGATTGCTGCAACACCGCACGAGGGCGAACGAGGCACGATACAAACGGGCGCGGAACAGACAAAACTCCGGACTCCAGACAAAACCGGAGGAAAAAGCGCCAGCAGGAAGATCGAGACCGTGAAGAGACGGAGGAACTGTACCGCGCTAATAACGCACGAAAGTTCTATGAGAAGTTGAACCGTTCACGTAAGGGCCACGTGCCGCAGCCCGATATGTGTAAGGACATAAACGGGTACCTTCTTACAAACGAGCGTGAGGTGATCCAAAGGTGGCGGCAGCACTACGAAGAGCACCTGAATGGCGATATGGCAGACAACGGTGGCGGTATGGTAATGAACCTAGGAGCACGCGCGCAGGACATGCGACTTCCGGCTCCGAATCTCCAGGAAATCCAGGAGGAGATCGGCCGGCTGAAAAACAACAAAGCCCCTGGAGTTGACCAACTACCAGGAGAGCTGTTTAAACACGGTGGTGAGGCACTGGCTAGAGCGCTGGACTGGGTTATTACCAAGGTTTGGGAGGATGAGGTTCTGCCGCAGAAGTGGATGGAAGGTGTCGTGTGTCCCATCTACAAAAAGGGCGATAAGCTGGATTGTATCAACTACCGCGCAATCACATTGCTGAACGCCGTCTACAAGGTACTCTCCCAAATTTTATGCCGCCGACTAACACCAATTGCAAGAGAGTTCGTGGGGCAGTACCAGGCGGGATTTATGGGTGAACGCTCTACCACAGACCAGGTGCCGCGAATACAACGTGCCCACACATCATCTATTTATCGACTTCAGAGCCGCATATGATACAATCGATCGGGACCAGCTATGGCAGCTAATGCACGAAAACGGATTTCCAGATAAACTGATACGGTTGATCAAGGCGACGATGGATCGGGTGATGTGCGTAGTTCGAGTTTCAGGGGCATTCTCGAGTCCCTTCGAAACGCGTAGAGGGTTACGGTAAGGTGAGGGTCTCTCGTGCCTGCTATTCAACATCGCTTTGGAGTGAGTAATACGAAGGGCAGGGATTGACACGAGTGGTACGATTTTCACGAAGTCCGTCCAGTTATTTGATTTCGCCGACGACATTGATATATATGGCACGTAACTTTGAGAGGATGGAGGAAGCCTACATCAAACTGAAAAGCGAAGCTAAACGGATTGGACTAGTCATCAACACGTCGAAGACGAAGTACATGATAGGAAGAGGCTCAAGAGAGGTCAATGTAAGCCACCCACCACGAGTTTCTATCGGTGGTGACGAAATCGAGGTGGTTGAAGAATTCGTGTACTTGGGCTCACTGGTGACAGCCGATAACGATACCAGCAGAGAAATTCGGAGGCGCATAGTGGCTGGAAATCGTACGTACTTTGGACTCCGTAAGACGCTCCGATCGAATAGAGTTCGCCGCCGTACCAAACTGACTATCTACAAAACGCTTATAAGACCGGTAGTTCTCTACGGACACGAGACCTGGACGATGCTCGTGGAGGACCAACGCGCACTGGGAGTTTTTGAAAGGAAAGTGTTGCGTACCATCTATGGTGGGGTGCAGATGGCGGACGGTACGTGGAGGAGGCGAATGAACCACGAGTTGCATCAGCTGTTGGGAGAACCATCCATCGTTCACACCGCGAAAATCGGAAGACTGCGGTGGGCCGGGCACGTAGCCAGAATGTCGGACAGTAATCCGACGATCCGACTGAAACAAGAAGGCGAGGTGCACAGCGGGCAAGATGGATCGATCAGGTGGAGGACGATTTGCGGACCCTCCGCAGACTGCGTGGTTGGCGAAGTGCAGCCTTGGACCGAGCTGAATGGAGGAGACTCCGACCATAGCCTGATAATGAATAAATAAATAGGTACTGGCATTCAGCAAAATAATTTTGAAAAAAAAAAATCATCGAATATCATGTCTTTGGGAAAGTGTTTGTATGAAAGGGCATGAATTTTTTGTCCATTGCCGATTAAAACAGCTGCCCGTCTCTGCTCCATCGCATAATCGGCATATGTGATGTAATAATTTAGGCCGGCCTAACATCCTGAAGGATGCCAGCCGGCGGTAACGTGGTCGGTGATATATGAATAATCCGTCTGTACGCTTTAGCTCTCGATTCAAGACTGTCTTTATTTTACATTTTGTTTTATAAAGAAATCTTACATCTACCTCCCACGATACATAAGCATACTTAAAGATAAACGTTTTTTTTTTGTTTACCTCCCTTCGGGTATGCTTCTGCCTGTTTCGGTTCGCCGCGACAGGCAGACAGCATTATTTCCAGTGCATTTTATTAGTCAGCCGTGCAACCGCTTTGGTCCCTTTCGTTGATACCATTAGTTTCAGGGTGAGAGTGGTGAATCACCACAGTGAAAAGTACCATAAATTTGCCTTTTTTTTTCATGAGTAATCACCAAAAACAATTTTTTCTAACTTGTAACCGTTCGCAAATCGTCTGAGGGAATTAATAAACCTTGGTGGCTTTAGCGCCACTCTCGCGTACGAGAGACCACCAGTCTGTTGACTTGCCCGACTATTTTTGAGACAATTCCTCAGGGGAAATCCTCGAACGGTTGCTGGCTGAATGTTCAAAATCACCCGCTGAATCCTGGAAAACCACCCTAAAATCCCTTGCCCTGGTTACCCTTGTAATCACTTAAGCTCGCTCAACAATAAACGCAAAACCAAGAGAGGAATAGAAGTCTGAGGTGCAATCTACCAACGGAAGAAACGGAAACGTAAAAGAGAATAGCAGGTTTCCACGGAAGTGCTGAAACAAAATCAACTGACTCTCAGATCTTCTAATTCACCAAATTTATTATCACGACTTCATTCGGCTTGGACGGGATTTAAGTACTAGCTAAGGGAAAACTATTTCATGGCCATGATTATATAAGTTTCCACGTACCTGCACAGGATTTTTGGTAGCGATGACGGGTTCCGCCCGATGCCGAAGACGGAGGGCTTTCCGACGATGTTTTCCGGCGAGACGCCGAAGACGAAGGGTTTTTCCGGCGGTGTGCCGAAGACGAAGGTTCTTCCGACCGTGCTGGCGACGCAGTTGTCGCGATGGCGTCGTGGTACCGACGGCTTGCCAGTGGGCGCTCGATGCTCCACACGATGGCGGCGTGAGCTTGAGTCAAAACGGCCAAACTAAAGGTGCGGAGGGAGTGGCGGCTGGATGGAAACGTCCGGAATAACCGTTCCCTCGAACTAGTAGCCCACTTTCCTTTACTAACTAAAGGACTAAAAGAAAGCTACTAATTCTCGGTTCGGGTTCGCTTCAACGTACGATGATTTGCGGCGTACGGGAACCGCGCTCTCGACACATGATCACCATGGGGGTGTAACGTAATGGCGGTCTTATCAACAGTTTTTGCGACTGTCGGGTGAATTTCGCTCGACTATCTCACGCACTGCACTCCCCTCCGTTTAACTAACCCGAAAGGCGGGCCTTAGCGGACACGCAAGCTCAATTTTGGTCGCACCGCGATCCACAGCAAAATGGAAGGAACCCCAATTCGACTCCGCTGGTCGTCACACAATTCCAGCCCGTACCAAAAAAAAGCGCCTACGCGCTGGAAGTCCAACACGAATGGCGAACGTTACGCGTCTGCAAAATTATAGTCACAAATTTAAATTACCTTTTTGCCTTTCTCGTACAGCAAAGTTGTACCGAAAGGCTATCATTTCACTCCGAAAACCGACTTTTGATAAGAGTTCCATAGACCCATAGTGTTATATACCAATCGATTCAGCTCAACGAGCTGAACAAATGTCTGTCTGTCCGTGTGTGCGTATGTGTGTGTGTATGTGTATGTATGTGTGTGCACAAAATGCCATAAAAAACATTAGCCAATTTTTCACATAGTAACTCTTAATCGATTTTCTTTCAACAAGTTGCATCCGGCTGAGACTAAAACACTGTTGATCACTATTGAATTTCATAATAATTGCTAGTTTTACAATGATATGGAAATGCTAATATCATCTTCCAAACTTGGACGTACATGTTCATGATAGCATTAGAGGCGAAAGTATAGAATTGATAGTTCCCCGTTAGGATACGGCAGGCATGAAGAATGTTTTTATAGAAGTCAATTTGAAAGCGAGCGGAGGGCAATATTTGTGATGGCACATATCACACGACCTTCCTTCTGCCAAGCTGATATGTGCCATCACAAATATTGCCCTCCGCTCGCTTTCAAATTGACTTCTATAAAAACATTCTTCATGCCTGCCGTATCCTAACGGGGAACTATCAATTCTATACTTTCGCCTCTAATGCTATCATGAACATGTACGTCCAAGTTTGGAAGATGATATTAGCATTTCCATATCATTGTAAATCGTTTAACTTCACGTAGAAGTAACACACACGAAATCATTAATTTAGTTAATTGCTAATTGCAAAAAATAGATAATATTAAAATAGTGATGAGACATAGTCACATAGAACAATAATGTGTTATAAAAATGCCTTGCATCTATGAATATTATTGAAGTTTATCTGTGGCTTGCTCCCAACAAGAGTTTCATCGTACTATGAAGATGCTCGAGTTGCACGCATTTAGGCGTAAGTATGCTCTACGTGCAGTTTCATAGTATTATGAAATTGTCCGAAAGTCAAAATTCGAACACAGGTAATGAATCGACTGCTTTGAGCGTGCTTACAGCGGCACACTAGGAGTAAACTTTCTGAAATCAGTATGGCGAAAGGCATCTAAGGTTCGATTTCTCAAAATTAAGCAATTTAATCGAAAAAATATTTGGTAGGCGTAGTAGCGGACACCATCCCTCATAACCGGTACCAAATAGTTTTTCATTAAAAGTTCCTAATTTTGAGAAAACCAGCGTTAGATGTCTTTCGCCATACAAATTTCTGGCGGTTAACTCTTGCTGGCTATTTTGTGCATATACTATAGCGCCTGGATGTGGCTGCGGCGAGTAGAAAATCAGCCACTGCCAATAATTCATTCGAGAAACTTTTGGCAGCGCCATCTGTCGTCTACTAGTGTAAATTTTCTATCATAACATTAGACAGTGTAACCGTTCTGCCTTTCTTGTACATCATCGAGGTGTAAGCGTAAAGGCTAAATTTATCCAGCTTTTCGCGCACGGTAATGGCGGCTCTGTTGATTTAAAAGTGTATCCATTCCCGTACTTCTTTGACATTTGACTTGGGTTTGACATTTCGATTACCCTCTCCCCTCATCATGGAACAGGAGGAAAGCGGAATGTCAAACCCAAGTCGGTTGTCAAAGAAGTACAGGGACGGATACACTCTAAAACTCACAGAGCCGCCATTACCGTGCGCGAAAAGCTGGATTACTTTTTTGCGCGAGAAAGGCACCATCACCGCTAGGTGGATTAATCTGGGTTTTTTGTCTCTATATCTACTCCGGCAAATGGAGAGAATCGCGAAAGTGTCAGACGCACTGACCGAAATAAGCAGCTATCTGGAAGACACCAAAAGATTCTGTTTCAAGCACTTCACTTTACCCATGTGTCGTATACGCACCTGCCTCAGCCGAAGAGTCATGACACTCGCGCGAACACGAATTAAAAACCCACAACCATTCGAATATAACATAGTCAATAGACTGAATCTTTCATGCACACTTCTGCTTTCTCAAGCTTTCGACCGTCTCCCCCTGATGTATTGCTTAATTGCGGGCCAGGGGTACGGACTGGCGAAAGGGTTTTGGTTTTAGTGGGTCGGGTAAGAGTTACATGACATACCCATCCCCACACTACTTGAGTACCTCCTCAGGTGTCTGGTTGCAGATTTCCGTTTACCCTTGCTCAATTAAAGCTTCCTACCGTCCGGCACAGATCGTAACATTCACATTCCGTCTCTTTCATACCTCCATTCTACTTAACTCTTCATTCCTTCAGACACGAGTCGCATCCCTCAGGATTCAATAACGTTTGTCGCATTCGTCAATCTGCTCATGAACGTGCGCTTTCATTCAAAGCTTTTTATAATTGAAAGTTTTGCAGCAGTGGACTTTGTAGACATGATATGTTGACATCCTAACACTCAGATAAACATACATACATGATTTAAACATATTTTAAATTATCAGATTAATCGTATTCACTACACCATGTTCTCAATTATTACCTTCCCTTCAGCAAACTTTGAAGGAACGCGTTTCACTTTGTAGAAATACTTAAATTTTTCGGAACTTGGAAACCGCGATACTTCTCCTCCTCTAGTGCGAGCGAAAATAAACGAGCTTAAGGATTTCTACCTTCAAGAAACCTTGAAGGACAATTGCTGGTTATGTACACAGATTCAAATGGCGATATCAATAAGGCAAAGACAAAGGTGCTGTTTGAACGAGATGGCGCCACAACATTTAAAGTAAAATGAATTTTCTTGTATGGACAAATCATCCGTTCTCATTAACTACGCATCGGATCAATATGAAACCTAGGTCAAAAAGCTACAAATAATTTTTAGATTTTTTTTTCCCACGACTTGTTTTACAGTTCTAAACAATAAAAGAGATTTCATTGTACCTCCATACTAAATTCTAGCTGTATACTTTCAATTTCTTCAAGACTGTTCTCCACCTCGTGTGTGTGGAAGGAACATTGAAAGCTTACGATATCGAACAGCAGATGTCACTAGTGTATATGCAATATTACGTTGATGCAAACACACAGCAACACCACCTGTCGCCTGATAATGGAAATATTGCAATTATACCGTCAGGTGTAGTGGCTGTTGTTAAAATATTTAGGAAGGCCCTCAAGCGGAATTTTTGCTAGAATGCAACTGATGACCTCCTATTTGGCGCCTACCCAGGATCGAGCAAATGGTTGAAAAAGAGCTATCTAGTTTCAGAAGCCATTACTGCACTCACTGAAACAGTATAGAGGTTGCTGACGTTTAATCATCTTTCTCTTTCAAGCGCATAGGGAGGATAGGATTTGTTTTCATCGGGAAACGTTTCCCGATGAAAACAAACCATATTCTTCGTATACGCTTGAAAGAGAAAGGTGATTAAACGTCAGCAACCTCTATACCACTTTGCTTAGCCGAGACACAAACCGTACGAAATATTTCCTCACCCGAGACAGTCAAATAGCCGGGCAAATACTTATTATATTATGGTCTCACTTTGGACTGTGAATCGTCAAGCCGACTAACGAATTCAAGCATTATTTTGCTTAAAAATAAAAAAAAAACGTCCAAAGCTAATTGAATTCAAATAGGGGGAAAGACGGCTTTGGCAGGTTTTGTTCTATTATTGTCAGGGGGTTTTTGTCGACCAAATTTTATGAAATTTGGCCACAATATTCTTTGATATGCAAAGAATGTTTAGGCCAAGTTTGAGCATAGTCAGTCATAAAAAAACCCTGCCAATAATAGAACAAAACCTGCCAAAGCCGTCATTCACCCTAATCTAATAGTTACAACAAAAAATAAAGCAAAAAATAATTGATGACTAATAATTAAGCTTCAACTCATTTTAATGATATTTTACTCAAAAGGATAAAATCGTCAAAGTTATTTATTAATTAAAAATAATAATCTAATCTCATAATATATTTACAAATGATTTTACTTAAAAAGATAAAAACGTCTGAAGCTTAAGCAAATTCAATAATTTTTTTTCAAAATATCCACCAAACGTTACAATTTGGATGAACGAATCGTGTATTTTCTATGATTTTGAATAATATCCAATAGTAAAAGTGTTGAAAAAGTACAATTACTGATCAAATTTCATTTTTTGGTCTTTCTTTTCAAAATAAGAAGATAAATCACAGTATGCTCTGGAAATTTGAAATTTTTAGCAAGGTTCATCGAAATTAAGTGATAAGCAACTTATCTGAAGAAATTGCACTTTAAACACGCTGTTTGGCCAATTTGGCGTTTGAGAGGTTTATTCCATGTTTGAACCAGGGCTGCACCAGTGTGCGGAGGTGAACGTCAACATCTTTCGGACTTTCCGGACTTTCGCATCGTGCAACTCGACCAGCCGACCAGGAAAGGTGGTATGATATGCCCATCACTCTTCGCTACAACATCAACTGTCATCTGCTTCCAAGCTTCCAGCTGAGTGTTATCGAGGCCATAAGCTAACGCGGAGACAAGGTCAAAATATCATTGCCGGAGACCTGAATGCCAAGCATCAAGCGTGGGTAAACAGTCGCGGCATTCGAAACGGCACCATCTGGAGCGACGACATAGAGGAAGGTCACTAGGGTATCTGTTCCTATATCAATAACAATAAGGCAATGTGCACATAAAGTACATTGATTTCTCACCCAATTATCAAGAACCGTGAGAATAATTATGCTCAAGTCACATAATATTTAATTGAGAACAATTTGGTGACTTCAAAAATGTTATTAATATCACATTTATGAAGTATTTAACTGAAAAACATCATCACCGTTATGTACCCATTTCAATAACATTCAAAAACAGTTATTCCTATGCCTGTACCTATTTCAATAATACTATTTCCAACATAAACTACACACACTATTACTAGTGTGTATACGTAACAATATGATTGCAAGACTACCGAATGCTTCGATGTTTTGTATTTATGTTGTAACAACTGAAATATTATTAAAAATATAATTGCAACATAAAAGTTTTAATGCAGTTTTCCATCTTATCAATTCAATTCTATGTTTGTCATAATTTATCTTTTCGATATAACTTATTTTACAAACATGAGAGTTGAATTTCACAGTGAAAGTTCATTCAAGCATTTTTGAAATAAAAATCTAGGTCGGCAACCCTTGAGAGTACTGCAAGCCATGTTAACAGTTTTGAATACGGACAATGATAATTTAGACGTTGTTTGAATTAAATCTATATTGTAAGTGTTGGTTATGTTATGTGATGAGTGTTGCCGAGAAATTCGTGGAATTTTAGTGTTATGCGTGAATTGTTTGTGAATGGCAGGTAAAACTCGTCTTTATGTGTAGGTTTTCCATGTACAGTAGCGACTGCAGTAGAGCAGGGCGTGATTAGCCTCCACCACCCTAGAAGTCTGCAGCCAACCACTCACCATAGTCCTCCAACCCAACACCAGAGGGCCAGAAGCACCATCGTCGAGCAGCCATGAAGGGGTGGCGTAATTGGGTTGATGGAATGATGCGAGGTGACTGACCTGAAAAAGGAGGTCATGACCCTAGAATGCAGGAAACAAGCCTGAAACCGTCACTTATCCAACGCAATTCGAAGTGAACGGAATAAAGTTTTAAAGCTAGCGAAAGCACCAAATTAGAAGAAGTGAGAGAGTTTGTGGAAGAAGACCAGGCGTAGAGGACGTCAGAACCCCGCCGTTTTTATGGTTTAATCCTTGGTTAACCCTTATGCGGCCAACAAAAAAACACACGTGGATGGCCGACAGGGTACCCGTGTTCCACTAAATTGATATTCTCATAACTTCAACAATTTTCAACCGATTTGGATAATTTTGACAGTTTTGGAAACAGAAACTTATATACTTTTTGCCAGTTGTCAAGGTTAACAGCTTATGCCCATGGTTATACAAGAAATCTTTGAAGTAAGGCTTAAGTGTCTACACGCGTAACCAAAGGCCATTCAATCAGTTTCAAATATGCTACAAGCTCTTTGCGCTTCTTAGAATTGAAGGTGTTCACAGTATATGCTTTGGGTAATGCAAAAATCCCTGAAATGAGGTCTTAGTCATCCGAGAAATCTCTGGAGTAAAGCCTAAGGATCTACTCGAGTAACCAGAGGCCTATTATGCAAATTCAAATACGGTACATGCTCTTTGTGGTACTTAGCATAGAATGCGTTTACAGTATATGTTCCGAGTCATCCAAGAAATCTCTGGAGTAAGGCCTTAAGGTCTACACTCGTAACCATGGGTCTATGGACTTGTCTCAAAAGTGGTACATGCTTTTTGCGCATCTTGAAATCAAATGTGATCACGACATATGTTCTGCGCTATCGAAGAAATCTCTCGGATAAGTCCTCTGGCGCCTTCATTGCATATGTTCATGGTCATCCAAGAAAACCCTGGAAAAGGCCTTCAGGTCTACACGCGTAACCAGAGATCTTTTAGATTGTTTCAAAAGTGGTGCATGCCCTTTGTGGTACATAGAATAGAGCGCTTTCATTGCATATGTTGATGGTCATCCAAGAAAATCCTGGAAAAGGCCTTAAGATCTACACGCGTAACTAGAGATCTTTCAGATTTTTTCAAAAGTGTTACATGCCCTTTGTGGCATATAGAATATATTGCGTCCATTGCATAGGTTCATGGTCATCCAAGAAAACCCTCGAATAGGCCTTTAAATCTGCATGGGTACCCAGAGATATTTTGGCTTGTTTCAAAAGTGGTACATGCCCTTTATGGTACATAGAATAGAATACGTCCATTGCATATCTTTATGGTCTTCCAAGAAAATGCTAGAATAGGCCTCAGGATCTTCACACGTAACCAGATACCTTTCGAATTGTTTCAAAAGTAGCATATGCCCTTTGTGGTACATACAATATACTGCTTTCATTGCATATGTTCATGGGTATCCAAGAGAACACTTGAACAATCCTCAAGAACTTCACGCGTAACTAGAGTTCTTTCGGCCAATTTGAATAGTTATACATGCCTTTTATGGTACCGTCAACTGGGGGGAAGATGATCATTTTTAAGACAAAACATGCAATAACAATGTGTGTTTACATTTTAAATCGAAACAAATATTTTCAAAACATGTACTGCTATACGTTGCAATAATCAACAACTTTAGTTTTCTGAAATGCATTCGCATTTATTAAAATTATTTAAATTATCACACATTTTTTGAATAATCTGGTTTGGGGTGAAGTTGATCAAGACAGCTCTACTAAAATAATTATGACCTAGTAGTCAAAATACACTAGGTTATATGTATGAATGTTGAATTTACTACGTAAAGAAGTCTACGAAGTCAATATTTGAAATGAAAATAGCGTCATTTATGACTATCTCTTTCTTTCTTCCACAAAATACATTTTCATGATTATAATCGAAAAACTCGGATTTCTACCTAGCGGTAGCATTACTTGAACGGAGAATATTGTTGACTACCTTTTCATAAAGAAAATTTGGCACTTTTGACTGACACATCAAATGATCATCTTCACCTCATTGATCATCTTCCCCTCAGTTGACGGTACGTAGAATAGAATGCACCCATTTCAAATGTTCATGGTCATCCAAGAAAACCCTGAAGTAAGGCATTAGGATCTACACCAGAGATATATCAGCCTGTTTTAAATTTGGTACATGCCTTTGGGGTCCATGAATAAAATGCGTTCATGGCATATGCTAATGGTCATCCTAGAAATTTATGGAGTAAGACTTCTAGGCTTACACGAATATCTAGAGGGTCTTTAAGGTCACTCCTTACGGAATCCAAGTTTCAACAAGACAACAATAACTACTTGGAATGCTAATATATTAAGATGAGGTTTCACATCTTGTTTATTCTTTATTAACTGCCCAGAGCTAATGACAACAACTTGAACTACTTGAAATGCAAACATATACCAATAGCCTTCCGTTCGTGGGTTGATCTGCAGATCATTCCTATATGGAGTTCATAGACTACCTAGTACCATGGCAAAAACAAAAACTACAGCAGATGTTCGATAACTGCAAGTCATTTAACTGCAATGCTTTTTAACTGCAATTCGATAGTTGCAACAGTTTTACAGTTATCGGACCGCTAAACTTCAAACCGATGTCAGACTCAATGACAGCTACAATGCGCTGCACATTTAGATGCACTTTTATTGCATCTGACGACGATTGACAACCGTTTGACGTCTAGAGTGCGTTGCAGTTATCGAACGGCATTCGATAAATAAAAAGTAAACATTTTGCAGTTATCGAACGGCTACTGTACTAGGAATGCGTACATTCACTCAGATGAGGTTGACCCGATTTTGTCACTCCCAGATTTTGTCTACCCCTAATTTTGCCTAACCCGATTTTATCACGTTTTCGACCCAATTTGCAGCAAACAATAAAGATTTTCATGAAATAACTTTCACTGCCTGTAGCTTATTATGAATCATTTATGATTACCTGTTAATAAGTTTGTAAGTCTCTTCGACAAAAAATACGGAATCCATTCAAGTATTTTGCCTTGCCTTCATTACAGAGCCCACGACAATGAAAATAACTACTTAAAATATACACATATACCAAGAAGGGGTCACACAACTTGTTTATTATTCAATAACTGCCTCCATTACGGAGGTTGATCCACAGACCTTGAATCTATGGAGTTCGTAGACTACCTGGAACCAATGACAACAAGAACTACTTAGAATACAAACAAATACCATGAAGGCGTCACACAACTTGTTTATTCTTCAATAAGTGCCTCCATTACCGAGGTCGATCTCCAGACCTTGCCTCTATGGAGTTCGTAGGCTACCTGAAGTCCTCAACAAAATCAAGAACTACTTGGAATGCACACATATATCAAGAAGGGGTCACGCAACTTGTATATTCTTCGATAAACGCCTCCATTACGGATATTGTTCCGAAGACCTTGACTGTATGGAGTTCGTAGACTACCTGGAACTCACGACAACAACAAAAACTACATGAAAAACAAACATATGCCAAGAAGGGGTCACAAAACCTGTTTATTCTTCAATAACGGCCTCTATTACGGAGGGTCTATCCACCGACCTTGAATCTATGAAGTTCGTAGACTACATAGAGCCCACGACAACTACCAGAACTACTTGGAATACAAACATATACCAAGAAGGGGTCATGCAACTTGTTTATTCTCCGATAACTGCCTCCATCACGGAGATTGATCTGAAGACCTTGACTGTATGGAGTTCGTAGACTACCTGGAACTCACGACAACAACAAGAACTAGATGAAAAACAGATATATATATATATATCAAGAAGGGGTCACAACACTTGTTTATTCTTCATTAACTGCATCCATTACGGAGGTTGATCCACAGACCTTGAATTTATGGAGTTTGTAGACTACCTGGAACCAATGACAACAACAAGAATTACTTGGAATACAAACAAATACCAAGAAGGGGTCACACAACTTGTTTATTCTTTGATAACTGCCTCCGTTACTGAGGTTGATCCACAGATCTTGAATCTATGGAGTTCGTAGACTACCTGGAGCCCACGACAACAACAAGAACTACTTAGAATACAAACATATACCAAGAAGGGGTCACGCAACTTATTTATTCTTCGTTAAATGCCTCCAACACGGAGATTGATCCGAAGACCTTGACTGTATGGAGTTCGTAGACTACCTGGAATCAATGACCTCAACAAGAACTACTTGGAATGCAAACATGTTTTAAGAAAAGGTCATTGGATGACCCGGAACATATACTGTGAAAGCATTATATGCTAAGCACCATAAAGAGCATGTATCGTTTTTGAATTTACACGATAGACCTTTGGTTACGTTAGCAGACCATAAAATCTGATTCCAGGAATTTTTTGGATGACTTAGGCCTTACTCCAGAGGTTTTTGGGGACCCAGAATATATACTGTGAACACCTTCAATTCTAAGAAGCGCAAAGAGCTTGTAGCATATTTGAAACTGGTTGAATGGCCTTTGGTTACGCGAGTAGACTCGTAATCCTTACTTCAAAGATTTCTTGCATAACCAAGAACAAAAGCTGAAAACCTTGTCAATGGGCAAAAAGTATATGAGTTTCTGTTTCCAAAACTGTCAAAATTATCTAAATCGGTTGACAATTGTTAAAGTTATGAAAATATCAATTTAGTGGAACACGGGTACCCTGTCGGCCATCCACGTGGTAAAAAAAATCAGATGCCCCTCCCCACGTCCCTCCTCACTGTATCAACGTGATTTTCTCACAGATGCTACATTTTATGGAGTTCTTAGATGTCACCGAGTTTCAGTTTTCAGCTATAAAAATTCATTGAAATATCACCATTTGAATTTGAAAAAGGAACACGGGTACCCCGTCGGCCACATAAGGGTTAAACCCCATCGAGAACCGCCATCGTACCCAGGTTCCATTGTCGGCCTGATTCGGCATTGTTCCGCCGATAGCCGTTCGGCCATCTTATTGGTCGTTTTGGACCGCGGCAAGGAGCGAGGGAGATCCCCAAGCCATCCCGGCGTTACCACCGGTAAGCCGCAGCGAGCCGAGTCGTCGGCAACAGAAGGAGGAAGGTGTCAGCCACCGACGCTACGTAGGCCGTTGAAGGGCGAAGGAAGTACCGAAGAGGAAGAAAGCCGCCGTCGCCGGCGTGAATGCCCTTGCATCGAAGATTGAAGACAAGGAAGGACGGAAGGAGAGCTAGGCAGAGGACGAGGAAGGACAGGAGTTGAAGAAGGAAGAAGTGAAGTGGTGGAGTGCTGCCAGGAAGAGGGGCCCCGAGGAAGACAGGTTAGCTAGACTTAAGAAAGTGAAAGAGTGGAGGAAATAAAGTGTCGCATTGTGAAGCTCTGTGGTTTTCCCTACATTTTGATTGCGAGAGTTCCCTGCCCGCGAGTAGCTTGAGGTGAGCGTGCCGACCCTGAGGCCATTGGTTCAGGGAGTCTCAGCATAGCTCAGGCCATACTTACCCAATTATTACAATATCAAACTATAGGAAATCGCGTTGGTTTTTCGAACAAAATTATCTTTATAGTGAAATGTGATGTGCTTTATGTGTTGTGAAGAGAATTTTGAAAGGATACATTTATGTAAGCTTGAAATTGAGTGGAAAACAACGGCGTGAAAACAGATGAATCTGCTAGTAGCAATCGAGCAGTGCATGGAAACAACAGCTCAGAGGTAGGAAAATGAAAATTATTGTGTTTTATAATTTTGTTTTTAATAATTTGAGTCTTGTGAACTTAAACATTACTCAAACGGAATTTTAAATAATATTCCAAACATTGAAGAATGTGGTTCATTCATTATTGTGTACGTTCGATGTGAGATATTGTAATTAAATTGATTTTCAATTTGGTTCATTGCCGGTTGGGATTAATATACGGGCTGTTATTAATATGGGAGCATTTACCTATACGAATTCCCCCACTCGGCTGAGTCGGTTTGGAGTCCATGCAACGATATATCTGTATATAATCAACATGAACGACCACATGTCCCAGCCGGTCGTGTACCAGGAGCTCAGCTCGAATCACTGTCCGGTGGGCTCCTCGGTTAATCGAGATCAGCTGTCCCGGCGAAATTACCATCGAATCGACTGGAGCCGGCTCAAAAGGTGCGTGGACGACGGCAAAGACTAGGAAACGCCGGAAAGTATCGACCGCCAGCTGTGCGCCATCGAAGAGGCAATCTCGGTGGCCAAATAGCAAAATGCTCCAACGGCTCGGCAGGTAAGCAACACCCCAACCATTGATACACTCATCAAAGATTTGATTCGTTTACGAAATGGGCTGCCTGTCCTTAAGACACGTTGCAATCGTTTGACAAAAATCATCCAGGCCAGAATGGTGGACCTCAGAAATAGTGATTTCTCCAATAAGATTCGCGCTCTTCCAGACTGTGCTGAGCCGTTCTGGAAATTGACCAAAATTCTAAAATCCAAGCCTCGGCCCATTCCATCTTTGATCCCATTAGACAACAATGGCTCTAAGGATCGCTTGATAATTCCTGCAGATTTCCACAAGCGGTAATGGCCGCCAGCTTGCATGCGGGTTAGTCTCTGATTTGACGTTTGTGGAAGTCAACTGTACTCACCGTTTCAAGCATTTTGATCAATGTGGTATATGAGAAGGCTTGAATTCACTTCATCAGCACCTTCTTATATGCCACATTGGTCAGAATGCTCGGAACGGTGGGTGCAGTTGACCTCCACAAACGTCATATCAGAGACTAACCCGCAGGTAAGCTGGCGGCCATTACCGCTCGCAGAAAACTGGATACTTAATGAGTGTACGGCCCCTTATTTGATGATCAAATGTTTCAAAAGAAGCTAGTTCGGTTGCTTTGAGACTTGGAAAATTGAGAACGAAACGTCATATGTTAAATTGAGTGGAAGAAACTATTAGCAGCTAGACCTAAAAGGATCCTAGCATTAGCAATCAATTACATCTAAAAGCAGACTCAAAGACCCGAAAAATGCCGGTTCGACTGTCCGCAATGCACAAACAAATCATGACGTCTTGCGAAATCCAAACTTTCAATCGAATGAAGTATGAATATTTTATGCCTTTGATTGACAGAAAGTATCATAAACATGTTTATTTGAATCCGTCCAGCCGGTTCGGTGAAATCACATCCGCAGCAGCACCAAACATAATCCAAACCAAACCGAGGCGGCGACCACTGCCCAAAAATTCCACCAATCACAGACGACGGCACCGGATCGTACGATTCTTACCGCTTGTCGCTTATCAGTAGCTACCGCACCACGCCGCCGCCGATCCACTCACTTTTCCACGAATATTTGCAGGAGAAAGCTCGAATGGAAAAAAAATAGTATGTACGATACACGCATTTATTGCAGGAAGGGGGGTCCATCAGTGGAAGCGCAGCATAATAAGCGCCTGAGGTGAATGAGATAATGACAGCGCTCAATGCACGAGTGCAGAATCCAATCAAACAAGTAAGGCAATGTGATAAACAGAATCGCTTTTTGAGTAGCTCATTCATCAAGTTATCTTCATAATGAAGTAATTAATTGGCTTTAAAATTTTATATCCCTTGATGATGTTGGCAGCTTAGTAGGTATGTTAATCTGTCAGTTGTACTTTTTGTTTCGGGGATCAAGAAGGTCACAAGAAATTTCACAAATAGACGTCAGTCAGAACGGCGATGACTAACGTCAGCGCAGCAAATTCGCAAATTCACATTTTCAACTGATAAGAACGGGAAAAAAATGTCAAGTTTAACTACTTGAAACGACATAAAATTGGCTCATAACCGTTTTCTCCGCTAAATTTAATGGACTGTGGAAGAAGTCATCATAATCGGGGTACGTAAACAAATCCGAAGTTCGTAAACATTGCGGCTCTGTGATGATGCTGCTCGTTGTCATGACACCATTGATTCGCCATCGCCTCCTACCAACCAACCGTCGATCCTAGACCTAAGGAAGAGGAATGTGCGAGCTCAACGTTTTCTCGAGGGCCGTCATCAAAGAGAATTACTCTATCAACGCTTCACATAAAACCCGACTTATGGGTTTCCTCTGACGAGTAACGACGACATTTGCCTTTATTTTTAAGAACATGGTGTCAGAAGAGTACTGTGCTGTCAGATTTTCTCCGCAAAATTTCCCCGCTTGTTTTTCATCTGAAAGCTTTTTTCAATTAATCCACATGGTCGCGAAGAAGACTGAAGAGACGAGACTAAATATCTGTGCATTTGGACTGGCTTCACTGCCGCCATCAGAATCGCAAAGCCATCAAGGATCGTTCGATCGTGTTTTGCCCATAAACGGAAGACCGACGGCAGCCGGCCATAATGATGTTGTTCATGCATTGTTTGTCTCGTGATAAGACGCTTTTCAATGAATATTATCAATTGCGTTGCGTAGTGTCGTCGTCGGCATAAAGCTAGGGCGCCACGGCCTTGGGCCGGTATGTCGCGTGATCATCGCAAACGAAAACAATACTTAGACTAAACTGGATTTTATTTAAATGCCGTGGGCTAGGTTAATGTGAAAGGGTCCTGTTTGTGGAACAATCAAGCGGAAGGAAGTTCGGATTAAGAAGATAGTAATCCCCGTCGAATGGTAAACATAGTTATATCTCACTTTTATTTTCCTGTTGCTTGGTAAAATAGAGATCGTTTTCAATCCGCCCGCTTGGGCTGTTTTGGTTAATCTAAGTTTTGTTTGTAATAGATATAGATTCTTTGTTATATTTTCAAGTATTCTACACTCACTATCCGTTTCATTCTATTAACGTTTGTCACATAAACATCTATTGTTACGTCATCTCATTCAATGATTAAATATCATTCACGCTAATTCTTACAGTTTTTGGTGTATGTTTTCTAAAGTGGTGAATGAAGCGATAACTTTGATCTGAAGCATCTGGACTCAACCTCAGCCTGGTGACTGATCAATATTTTCGCGAATCGTTTGTCAAAAAAAAATCATTCGATGAGAGTTCAGTTCATTTGTGACGTCACACACATTCGTGGCAATTTTACAATCGCTCTTTATCGTTGGCGCGAAGATTCACATACTTCACTCATGCTTGGAGTAGCAGAACGAATCAATGATAAATAGACTGTAATGTCAGTAAAATTTTTAGGCGAGCGAATATAAACATTGACGAATACATAGACCGAAATGTCCGGTATAAAGCCATCAAAAAATCGGGCACCATGTCTTCTTCTTCATTTTGAAGAAAATACCCCTCGTGGGTGACGAATTACATTATACATAAATATTTTACGAGCGCTGACTTACCCCTCTTGACGTTTTGACAGTTTGTCTGTTTTTCTCGCCCTCACCTTGCGACGTCGTTTCGGTTTTGCATCGTACATAAATCTCGGGTACTTATTCAAAAGGACGTATGTGATTTTACAAGCAAAGATTCAAATGTCGATTTGTCCAATCTGATGGCACTCCACGCAAACCAATACACCACCAACATGTAGCCGAAGGCTTCTTATAGGAGAAGCCTTCGGCTACCTGTTGCGGTGTTGATTTGCGTGAGGATGCCACCAGATTGGACAAATCGACATTTGCATCTTTGTTTACAAAGTCACATACGTCCTTTTGAATAAGTACCCGAGATTTTGTGGCTATCAGATCGATTACTCCAACGCGTGAAAATGATTTCTAATTCATCATCGAAAATTGATAAAAGTAAGGTCGCAACCGAAAAGGTAAGATTGTCTAACAGAAATGCCAGAGTGAACAACCTATTCATCTCCAAAACATCTTAAACTAAAAAATATCTTACAGCCAAAGTGCGATAAAGCCGAAACAACGTCGTCAAAGAGCAAAGAACGTCCATACAAACTGCGACACGTTCGGAGCTTCTCCCGCGATTACCAGCAGATGAGTCACATTCCGTGGTACTGCTATTTATGCCGGTTACAGTGCAAAGATGACGAAACACGGACGCATATTTGGTTTCATTCGTCAGGTTGATGACTACCTTCTGGAGGAACCGAGTTTCGCCGTGCGTTTGGACTACCGTCCCGATTACGCCAGAACGTTGGTGTACGTGCGGAACGTGTGACCCCATTCGGTGTTGCGACTCAGCCGGGCCTACATCCACCTGGCAGACGGTCACATGAAGATGCTGATTGAAAGCGAGATGCGCCTTCCTTGGGGTACGGTTTCAAAGTTTTGCTTCGACAGTTGCCTGCTGTCGGAGCTGGATAGAAGCTACGGACTGATATTGGTTGGACTGGCGGACTCAAAGACAGAAATATTGGAACTTTACCACCTGCAAGTGACCGTGTTGAATCATTTCCTGAAAGAGCAGCTAATTTTGAAGAAACCAACGATTCATTGTCCGCTGTTGAATCAGTATCCGGTACCGATGGAAAAAAAGATCATATACGAGAGGTGAGTTGTGTTACAAAATGTTTGAACTCAAATAATGCAATACAGTGCGTTTTTCAGTTTTCAATGGTTCAACAAATATGTCGCAACAAATCACGAGCAGCTGTCTGCTGTGCGAAATATCGTGAATCGGACTTCGTTCCCTGCTCCGTACATATTATTTGGACCACCCGGTACTGAAAAAGTTCAACTATCGTAGAGGCAGTTTTACAAATTTAGAAACTACAACCCAAAGCCAACGTTCTCGTATCGGCAGCTTCAAATTTCGCCTGTGATGAATTCACCACGCGCCTGCTGGAATTCATTCCCGCCACCGATGTGTTCCGTTTCGTATCCTTCGTATCGATTTTGCTGATAACGGAACAACACCATCGTTCTCAAAGAGCAGTGGAGGTTTTGAGGAAGGTGGTGAGTATCGTCGCGGCCGCGACTACGAATATCCGGAAGGCGGTGCATCATACGAGGAAAATTCATCGTACGGCTATGGTGGAAGACCGTTCCGCGGCCGTGGTGGTTTCCGTGGCGGTTTTCATCGTGATGGCCCACCGCACCACGGGGACAATGATGAATGGCGTCGATCAGGAGTCGATGGCAAATATGATTCACGCCGTCGTTCGTGAACCAGGAATCGATAGATCTCGCTCCCGTTCACCGAGGCGACGCAGTCCGGCTGATTCTGATTCGTCTTCTTGTAGGAATGGCATGTTATCGAATGCAAGAACGTTACCAGAAGTGGCACGGAAATCTACCACAGTCTGGCAAGGGGCGCTGATTTTGAACACTATTCCCCGTCAAGTTGCACCTAACGGACGGAGACCACGAAATAGTGGACAGCCTGATGAAAGACGAGGAAGGTAAACATCACCTTCGTATTACTCAGCGACTACGCCTCGATCAACCCAAGTTGAAGCGCATATCGACGTCATCGTCGCACGTAATCTTCCTCGGCCTGCCGGGATCGACGTCATCGGTAGCATCGTCGGATGATGCCAGTGTTCAGACGCGTCCACTGCGTAATCTCGTGTCCTACCTGAAGCAGAAAGAAGCGGCCGGCGTTATATCCTTACTCAATAAAGAAACGGAAGCAACCGGTGTGCTCTACTCATTCCCGCCATGCGATTTTTCGACAGAATTGTTGAAACGAACATGTCACAACCTCACCGAGGAAGGACTGAAGGAAGACGATCTGGTAATCGTGGTGGTCCGAGGAGGAACAATCCTCTAAAGTGCGTTCTCTCTGGTATTACAGCAACTAGTCCATATTGGCACAGCATACAACATGGCTGGTCTAAAAATTTGTTTGTAAATCAAAAGTTTGTTCTTAAGACAAAGTTTTGACTTTCTGTTTATAAGTGGATATAGACACTTAATATATTTGTTGGTTGTTTGCTCATTGTTTGTTGGTTGATTGATTGGTTATTTAGTTGATTGGATGGTTGGTTGGTAGAATTATTAATTGGTTGGTTGCTGCTTGATTTGTTAGTTGGTAGAACCTAGAACCGTTGAATGGTTGGTTGCTTCACAGTTGGTTGGTTGCTTGATTGGTTGGTTATTTAGTTTATTGGTTGTTTGACTGGTTGATTGATTGGTTGGTCGGCTGGTTAGTTGATTAGTTGTTTTGTTATTTGGTTGATTGGTTGGTTATTTGATTGATAGGTTGCTTGACTGGTTCTTCTTCTTCTTCTTCAATGGCTCTACATTCCAACTGGAACTTGGCCTAGCTTTTCAACTTAGTATTCTATTAGCATTTCCTCAGTTATTAATTGAAAGCTTTTCTATGCCCGCCATTGCATGAGTATGTATCTTGTGTGGCAAGTACAATGGATACACTATGCCCAGGGTGTCGAGAATGTTTCCAACCCGAAAACACCCTAGACCGGACCGAGAATCGAACTCGCCATCTGCGGATTGGCAATCCTACGCCTTTGCTCGGCTGCTGGAGACCCTGCTTGACTGGTTGGTTGATTGATTACTTGATTAGTTGGTCGGCTGGTTAGTTGATTAGTTGTTTTGTTGGTTGCTTGGATGGCTAATTGGTTGGTTGCTTGATTGATTGATTAGTTGGTTGTAGAATAGTTGGTTGCTTAATTGGTTGATTCGCTGGTTGGTTGCTTGATTGCTTGGTTGATTTGTAGCTTGCATTAATTGTTGGTTGGTTGCTTGAATGGTTAGTCGGCTGGTTAGTTGATTAATTGTTTTGTTGGTTGCTTGGTTGATTGGTTAATAAGTTGATTGGTAGCTTGCTTGAATGGTTGGTTGTTTGATTAGTTAGTTGATTGATTCGTTGGTTATTTGGTTAGTTGGTTGGTGCTTGATTTGTTAGTTGGAAGAATGGTTGATTGGTTGGTTTCTTTTTTGTTTATTGATTACTTGATTGGTTGGTAATTTGGTTGATTGGTTGCTTGAGTGATTGATTGATTGGTTGGTCGGCTCGTTAGTTCATATGTTGTTTTGTAGGTTGCTTGAATGGTTGATTAGTTGGTTGGTTGAATGATTGCTTGGTTGATTGGTAGCTTGCTTGAATGGTGGGTTGCTTGATTGCTTGGTTGATTGGTAGTTTGCTTGAATGGTTGGTTATTTGATTGATTGCTGCTTGATTTGTTAGATGGTAGAATAATTGATTGGTTGGTTGATTGCTTGCTTGATTGGTTTGTCGGCTGGTTAGTTGACATGTTGTTTTGTTGGTTGCTTGGTTGGTTGATTAGTTGATTCGTTGCTTGATTGATTGGTAGCTTACTTGAATGGCTGATTGCTGGATTAGTTGGTTGGTTATTTGGTTGATGGGTTGCTTTAACCGTTTGATTGAATGGTTGGTCGGCTGGTTGGTTGATTAGTTGTTTTGTTGGTTTCTTGATTGGTTGATTAGTTGATTGATTGATTGATTAGTTGATTGGTTAGTTGTTGCTCGATTTGTTAGTAGGTAGAATTGTTGATTAGTTAGTTTCTTGATAGTTGGTTGGTTGCTTAATTGGTTGTTTGGTTGCTTCATTGTTTGTTGGTTGATTGATTGGTTATTTAGTTGATTGGTTGGTTGGTTGATTGTTGGTTAATAGAATGATTATTTGGTTGGTTGCTGCTTGATTTGTTAGTTGGTAGAACTGTTGAATGGTTGGTTGCTTCATAGTTGGTTGGTTGCTTGATTGGTTGGTTATTTGGTTGAATGGTTGTTTGACTGGTTGATTGATTGGTTGGTCGGCTGGTTAGTTGATTAGTTGCTTTGTTGGTTGTTTGAATGGCTGATTAGTTGGTTGCTTGATTAGTTGATTGGTGGCTTGCTTGATTGGTTGGTTGCTGGAATCGTTGACTAGTTAATTATTCAGTTGATTGGTTGCTTGATTGGTTGATTGATTAGTTGATTGGTTGATTAGTTGGTTGGTTGATTATTGGTCGGTTGCTTGATGAGTTGATTAGTTGATTTGTTGATTGCTTGATTGGTAGATTAGTTGGTTGGTTGCCTGATTATTGGTTGGTTGCTTGATTTGTTAGTTAGTAGAATGATTGATTGATTGTTTGGTTGCTGCTTGATTTGTTAGTTGGTAGAATTGTTGAATGGTTTATAGTTGGTTGGTTGGTTGCTTGACTGGTTGATTGATTGTTAGTCGGCTGGTTAGTTGATTAGTTGTTTTGTTGGATTCTTGGTTGATTGGTTAATAAGTTGATTGCTAGGTTGCTTGATTGGTTAGTTATTTGGTTGATGGGTTGGTTGGTTGCTGCTTGATTTTTCAGTTGGTAGAATGGTTGATTGGATTGTTGGTCATTGTTGGTTGATTGATTGATTGTTTGGTAATTTGGTTGATTGGTTGCTTGACTGGTTGATTGTTTGGTTGCTTGATTGGCTGGTCGGCTGGTTAGTTGATATGTTGTTTTGTTCGTTGCTTCAATGGTTGCTTGGTTGGTTGATAAGTTGATTCGTTGCTTGATTGATTGGTAGCTTGCTTGAATGGCTGATTGGTGGATTAGCCAATCAAGCAACCAATCAACTAAATAACCAACCAAGCAACCACCAAACAATGAAGCAACTAACCAACCAATTAAGCAACCAGCCAACTATCAAGGAACCAACTAATCAACAGTTCTACCAACTAACAAATCAAGCATAACCAACCAATCAATCAATCAATCAACTAATCAACCAATCAAGAAACCAAAAAAAAACAAATAATCAACCAATTGATAGTTGGTTGGTTGCCAATCCAACCAACCCATCAGGTTATTTGATTGATTGGTTGCTTGCCTGGTTGATTGATTGGTTGGTTGGCTGGTTAGTTGATACTGATTTGTTCAACCGTCTAAGACGAGTTTAGGACTCTCCATTTAATTCCAATTATTTTGATATCTTTGCAGATACGTATTTCGACCCCAACTGTGTGGTCGTATTCAGTGTCTCGTACTTGACTCGACTGTTTAGTTGCTTGCTTGATTAGTTCGTAGGTTGGATAATTGATTGGTTGATTGGTAGATTGCTTGATTGGTTGGTTGATTGATTGGTTGGTTATTTGGTTGATCGGTTGATTGGTTGCTGCTTGATTTGTTAGTTGGTAGAATGGTTGATTGGTTGGTTGGTTGCTTGATTGTTGATTGGTTCTAAATCTTACCAACTAATCAGGTTATTTGGTTGATTGGTTGATTGACTGGTTGATTGATTAGTTGCTTGATTGGTTGGTCGGCTGGTTAGTTCATATGTTGTTTTGTTGGTTGCTTCAATGTTTGCTTGGTTGATGATTAGTTGGTTGCTTGATTGCTTGGTTGATTGGTAGCTTGCTTGAATTGTTGGTTGCTTGATTGTTGGTTGGTTGATTTACTGGTTGATTGGTTAGTCGGCTGGTTAGTTGATTAGTTGTTTGGTTGGTTGCTTGGTTGATTAATTAATAAGTTAATTGGTAGCTTGCTTGAATGGTTAGTCGATTGATTGGTTAGTTGTTTGGTTGATGGGTTGGTTGGTTGCTGCTTGATTTGTTAGTTGGTATAATGGTTGATTGATTGGTTGCTTCATTGTTGGTTGATTGATTGATTGGTTGGTAATTTGGTTGCTTGGTTGATTGGCTCGTCGGCTGGTTAGTTGATATGTTGTTTTGTGGGTTGCTTGGTTGGTTGATTAGTTGAGTCGTTGCTTGATTGATTGGTAGCTTGCTTGAATGGCTGATTGCTGGATTATCCAATCAAGCAACCAATCAACTAAATAACCAACCAAGCAACCAACAAACAATGAAGCAACCAGCCAACTATCAAGGAACCAACTAATCAACAGTTCTACCAACCAACAAATCAAGCAACAACCAACCAATCAATCAATCAATCAACTAATCAACCAATCAAAAAACCAAAAAACAACTAATCAACCAATCAGCCGACCAACCATTCAATCAAACGGTAAAGCAACCCATCAACCAAATAACCAACCAATTAAGCTACCAACCAACTAATCCAGCTATCAGCCATTCAAGCAAGCTACCAATCAATCAAGCAACGAATCAACTAATCAATCAACCAAGCAACCATTGAAGCAACCAACAAAACAACATATCAACTAACCAGCCGACCAGCCAATCAACCAGTAAAGCAACCAATCAACCAAATTACCAAACAATCAATCAATCAACCAACAATGAAGCAACCAACCAATGAATCATTCTACCAACTAACAAATCAAGCAGCAACCAACCAACCCTGTCCAGCAGATTTCCTGCAGCGCTACGACGTCGAAGTTGCGGGGATGTATTATAAATTCAGTGCAAATCCGAATTATAGCCGCTAACAAAGTTGGATTTTTCTCACAATTCGTACGTTAAACCTAACTTCGGAAATGGTGCGCTGTTTTTATTTGGTGATGTGCTATACAGCGCACTACTTCGGAAATTTGGTTTAACGTATAGATTGTGAGAAAAATCCAACTTCAATAGCGGCTATAATTCGATTTTCTACTGAATTTATAATAATTCATCGTAGATTATCCTGTCGCAACCTGCGAAGCCTAGCGACTTGCAGTTCCATGTTCCAAGCTTCCAATCGTGATCCTTTATTCGTTGCCTAGGTCGTTGCCGATTGTATCGAGTCGTATTATCTTCTATGCCGTTCGTAATGGTTGTTTTTAAAGGCGGCTTATTGGGCCTGTGCAAACCTCCTGTCTCGTCGGAGGGTCGTCGTGTCAGGGCTGTTTAGCGTCCCACCTAACACCAGGACTTGGGCTTGTGCACTTTGAGCGGCACACGGTCGCTTTTGTAACCTGTGGTTTCATTTTCTGTGATTGCTGGCTCCACCGCAAGTAATAATCCCCGCCACCAAGCCCACTGTGCTTCTCACTGTTTTGGACCGGTAAGGGTTCTCACCTTACCAGTGAGAAATGTGAGCACCACTTTGACACTAACACCCATCACGCGAAGATAGTTACAGCGGTTTGAGTGCAAGAAAAGAAATAACTTGCCAAACGTAAAATACGTGCCCACAGGGAAAGCCAGTTGGAAGGGTTGCCAAACTGGATCGGAACCATTAGGGTTCGGGTATTGTCGGGTTCGTCGTATTCCAATTAAAACGGCTCAGCTATTCCATCAAGCGGTCTGTTCTGTCCTAGACTCCACCAAGAGTCGTAGTGCGCGCCGGGATTTAATATTTAATTAATTGGTCCAAGTGATAAACTAAAACAATAGTGAAAGTTGCTAGTTAATAGGCCATTGCATCAGTTGGCCAAGAGAAAGGATCTAAAAGTGTAAGAGTCCTTAGGGAAGTAGAGGTGTTGTAAGAAAAGTAATTTTTTTTTATTGTATCCAGTATTGTTTCGTAGATCTATTGTGAGAAAATTAATGAAAAGGCCACGTAGAAAAGACAAAAGTTATATTGTGTACATCAATCAAGAAGAAAGGTAAATTGTTTAATTATAAGAACAAATGTGTACTGAAAAGATCACCAGTGACGTCACCAGGGTACTGATACTAGGGGTAGGTCCAGCAAGTGGGCCTTTTTTCTGCTTCTTTGCTTTTTTTCGTCTCGCAGAGCCCGATACGGCGGTATAAGTGCACTCCAAGGACAGAAGGCGGATTCCCAGTGGTACGTCAATCTGCTACATTCTCACCATTCGCTGGTCACCCACAACGCCCACGTGGAGGGCGGTGTTCACAGCCCGTGCTCGTGCCTTAAGTGTCTCGCCATTGACCGCGTTGACCATTGGTTGGAATCTGCCATCATTACCACGCCATCAGCCGGGCCCTGGAGCGGCCAGTACCGTTAGCCATCGTCCGGCAATCGTGCACGTTCTTTCGGCATACGCCCTCGCCGCCGGAGCCGCTATTATACGCTCACCATCGTCACGCCATTGCAAACTTCTTTCGGCAATCAGCATCGTCGCCGGATACGCCATTGTTAGCACGCTTTCGTCCGGGCGCCGGAGCGGCCCACGCCCGTGGCCATCGTCACCGCCAGTCAACCATCACCATCGCAGCCCGTGCTCACGGGGTCACTAGCGCCGGCCATCGATTCGTTGGCCAATCCCTCGTCCTTGTGATCATCCCGTGCTCGCGTTAAACCGTGAGCTCCGAACAACAGTGCGGCAGTGTTCTCCAACTAACATCAGTCCGAAAGCAGAGCGAACCACGGTGTGACGAGAATCGATGTCCCGTGATAACCGTCATCCAGAGCAGTGCATCGCCGTCACCGTTAGAGAGGCCATGATAGAAAAACGCAAGTACCCTACCCCTAGAAGAATGACGTCACTAAAAACCTTAATTTGTAATAAATTAGCATGCTAAGATAAAAGTACTGTGTACCGAGTACAATTAATTGACAGCTAAGCCTTGAATAAGTCTCATTCACTATTTTGTTTGCTTTTCGCCTCGTTTCGGACTCATAAGGTAGTCACCAGTCCTCGCTTGTTGGGATCGAGGGAGAATTGATCGCTGGATGAGCTTTTGAGAATTTAGATACGACACAGTTTGCTGATCGTACCACCATAGCACGCCGGTGGGCACGTGTCGCGTTACACACGTGCGTGTAAAACTCCTGCTGTGGGTAAGTTCGGTCGTGGGTGTGTAGTGGCAAGGTAAGGTAAACGACCCTGTATTTGTCTCCCCATCCTAGCTTCGGTGTAGCTAGCGGGTAACACTTTGGCGGAGCCTACTTGCGGATACATGCAGCTTTTTATAGAGGTTAAACAGGGCCTACTGTCAAACCTCACCACATCCTAGGCAGGCGCCACAACTCGCAGATGGCCTGGGGAGGGATCATCAAGCCCTTGGACAAAGTCCCTGCTGCCCCTGACCAACCAACCCATCAACCAAATAACTAACCAATCAATCAACTAACCAATCAAGCAATCTAGTAAACAACTTATTAACCAATCAACCAAGCAACCA
Organism: Armigeres subalbatus; assembly: GCF_024139115.2. Taxonomy (NCBI): domain Eukaryota; kingdom Metazoa; phylum Arthropoda; class Insecta; order Diptera; family Culicidae; genus Armigeres; species Armigeres subalbatus. The sequence goes on from NC_085139.1 coordinate 287,345,149, forward strand.
ACCAATCAACCAGTCAACCAACCAACCAACAATGAAGTAACCAACCAACAATCAAGCAACCAACCAATCAACCATACTACCAACTAATAAATGAACCAATCAAGTAAGCTACCAATCCACCAAGCAATCAAACAACTAACCAATCAACCAACTAATCAACCACCAAGCAACCAACAAAACATCATGTCAACTATCCAGCCGACCAACCAATCAAGCAACCAACCAATCAACTAGTCAAGCAACCAGTCAACCACATTAACAACCAATCAAGCAATCAACCAACCAATCAACCATTCTACCAACTAACAAATCAAGCATCAATCAATCAAATAATCAACCTTTAAAGCAAGCTACCAATCATCCAAGCAATCATTCAACCAATCAAGCAACCAACAAAACAACATATGAACTAACGAGCCGACCAACCAATCAATCAACCAGTCAAGCAACCAATCAACCAAATTACCAACCAATCAAGGAATCAATAAAAAAAAGCAACCAACCAATCAACCATTCTTCCAACTAACAAATCAAGCAGCAACTAACTAATCAAACAACCAACCATTCAAGCAAGCTACCAATCAACCAAGCAACCAAAAAAACAACTAATCAACTAACCAGCCGACTAACCAATCAAGCAACCAACCAATCAACCAGTCAAGCAACCAACCAACAATCAAGCAACCAACAATTCAAGCAAGCAACCAATCAACCAAGCAATCAAACAACCAACCAGCTAATCAACCAATCAAACAACCAACCAATCACCAATCAAACAACCAATCAACTAAATAACCAACCAATCCAGCAATCAACTTATTAACCAATCACCCAAGCAGCCAACAAAACAACTAATCAACTAACCAGCCTACTAACCAATCAATCAACCTGTCAAGCAACCAACCAATCAACCAGACTACCAACTAACAAATCAAGCAGCAATCAACCAAATAATCAACCAAGCAATCAAGCAACCAACCAACTATTCAAGCAACCAACCAACAAACCAATCAAGCAACCAACCAACCAATCAAGCAACCAACCAACTAATTAACCAATCAACTAAACACCTTATCAATTAACGAGACGACCAACCAATCAAGCAACCAATCAACTAAATAACCACAACCAATCAATCAAGTAAAGCAACCAATCAACCAAATAAGTAACCAACCACCAATCAATCAACTAATCCAGCAACCAACGAGCTAATCAACCAAATAAGCAACCAACCAATCAACCATTCAAGCATCCAACAAATCAACTAATCAACTAACCAGCCGACCAACCAATCAATCAATCAGTCAAGCAACCAATCAACCAAATAACCTACCAATCAATCAATTAGGCAGCTAATCAACCAATTAAGCAAATAACAATTCAACCAACTAACAAATCAAGCAACCAACCAACCAGTCAACCAATCAAGCAACCAAATAACCAACCAATCAATCAACTAACAAATCAAGCAACCAACAAGCTAATCAACCAAATAAGCAACCAACAAATCAACCATTCAAGCAACCAACAAAACAAATAATCAACTAGCCAGCCGACCAACCATTCAATCAACCAGTAAAGTAAACAATCAACTAATCCAGCAATCACCCATTCAGGCAAGCTACCAATCAACCAAACAATCAAGCAACCAACCAACCAAACAACCATTCTACCACCTAAAAATCAAGCAGCAACCAATCAACCGATCAACCAAATAACCAATCAATCAATCAACCAACCAATCAAGCAATCTACCAATCAACCAATCAATTATTCAACCAACGAACTAATCAAGCAAGCAACAAAACAGTCGAGTACGAGACACTGAATACGACCATACAGCTGTGGTCGAAATACGTATCTGCAAAGATATCAAAATAATTGGTGGAATTAAATGGAGAGTCCTAAACTCGTCTTAGACGGTTGAACAAAACAGTATCAACTAACCAGCCGACCAACCAATCAAGCAACCAATCAATCATATAACCTGATTGGTTGGTTGGATTGGCAACCAACCAATCAACCATTCTTCTAACTAACAAATCAAGCTGCAACCAACCAACCAAATAACCAACGAATCAAGCAACCAACCATTCAAGCAAGCTACCAATCAACTTATTAACTAATCAACCAAGCAACCAACAAAACAAATAATCAACTAACCAGCCGACTAACCAATCAATCAACCTGTCAAGCAACCAACCAATCAATCATACCATACTACCAACTAACAAATCAAGCAGCAGCCAACCAAATAATCAACCAACCAATCAAGTAACCAACCAGTTAAACAAGCTACCAATCTACCAAGCAATCAAGCAACCAACCAACTAATCAACCAATCAAGCAACCCACCAACTAATTAACCAAGCAATCAACAAAACAACTTATCAACTAACCAGCCGACCAACTAATCAACCAATCAACTAAATAACCACAACCAATCAATCAACCAGTAAACCATTCAACCATGCAAGCTAGCTACAAGCAAACATACAATCAACCAATCAAGCAACTTAGCCACTTTCGATTGATGTGTAACAATATGGATCTTCGGGCTTCTCAGCAAAAGTTCGTTTTGAAGTGATCTTAAAATAGGTATGTATTCGTAATCATTACGGTAATTTATTACATATTACGGTAGTGTGGGCAGCAATGCGAGTCACCAAGTCATGCAAATGTATCTCCGTAAATATAATCAATGAAAAATTGAGCGCATCTGGCGAATATTGTTTTCATTAGCTGTTTCACTAATTTTCTGCTCTCGACGAGTTTCCGATTCTGGCGAGACAATATTCCCATTTTGCTTCTGTGGAGGATCTGAGCGCCGGCGTTCTCATAATCTTCTGCATCGGTAGTCGTAGTAAAGCAAATGTTGCATTCATGAACCCCTTTATTGGTTCCAACACAAGGCCGTCGGAGTATGCAACCTTATTTTTAGGTTTGCGACGATCAACAGCTGCTTCCGGTTTCTATTTATTATCGAATGACTAGGTAAAACCGTAACTGCTTGCAGACATTTAACTGAAATTCCGTTCTTAGCAAACCATGAAACTTTGGTAATCAATACCTTCTTCTTCTTATTGGCATTACACCCCACACTGGGACAGAGCCGCCTCAGTAGCTTAGTGTTCATTAAGCACTTCCACAGTTATTAGTGAGCTAGCTACCAATCAACCAAGCAATCAATGAACCAACCAACTAATCAACCAATCAAAGAATCAATCAATTCACCATTCAAGCAATCAATAAAACTACTAATCAACTACACAAGCAACCAAATAAGCAACTAACCTATCGAGCAACCAACCATTCAAGCCCACTTCCAATCACTCAAGCAACCAATTAACCAATCAAGCAACTAATCAATCTACCAACCCCCCAACTAAGCAACCAACAAATCAATCAAGTAACAAACCAATCAAGCAATTAATCATTTAAGCAAGATACCAGTGAACTAATCAACCAATAAACCAATCAAGCAACCAACCATTCAAGCAAGTTACCAATCAAGCAACCAATCAATAAAGTAACCAATTATCCAATCAAGCAACTAATTAACCAGCAAATCAACCAAACAACAAACGAATCAAGTAACCAACTAATCAATCAAACAAACAATCATTCTAACCCACTTCCAATTAATCATGCAACCATTGACCAATCTACCAATCAACCATTCAAGTAAAGCTACCAATCAACTTCCAACCAATCAAGCAATTAAACATTTAACCAACTAACAAATCAACTGATCAATCAATCAACCAACCAACTAATCAACCAATCAAGCAACCAAAAAACAAATAATCAACTAACCAGCAGACCAAAAAATCAAGCAACCAATAAATCAACTATTTAAGCAAGCTACCAATTAACTAACCAACCAATAAAACAATTAGGCATTCAAGCGAGCTACCAACCAACCATTCAACCAACTAACAAATCAACCAACCAACCACCCAATTATTCAACCATTCAAGCAAGCTACCAATCAACCAACCAACCATTCAAACAACCTACCAATCCACCAGCCTGTCAACCAACCAATGAAACAACAAACTAATCAAACAACCTACTAATCAATCAAGTAACCCAATCAATTTTTCAAGCAACCAACATAAAAACCATTCAAGCAACCAACAAAACAATCAATCAACCATTCAAGCAAGCTACCAATAAACTAAATTAGGCAACCATCCTATTAAACAACCATCCTAACAAGCATCTTACCAATCAACCAAGCAACCAATCATTCAACCATTCAAGTAAGCTACCAATCAATTAAAAATAAATCAAGCAACCAATTAACCTATCAAGTAACTAACCAACCAATTCGGCAACCAACCAATCAAACAACTAACCAATCAAGCAACTAACCAACCAATTAGGCAACCAACCAATCAAACAACTAACCAATCAAGCAAACAATCATTCAAGACCACTTCCAATCAATCAAGCAACCATTAACCAATCAAGCAACTAACGAATCAAACAAGCTATCAATCAACCAATTAACTTATCAAGCAAATAATCATTTCACCAACTAACAAATAAATCAATCAACCAACCAATTAACCAATCAACCATTCAAGCAACCAACAAAACAACTAATCAACTAACAAGCCGATCAATCAAATAACCCACCAATTAAGCAACCAATTAATCAAGCAGCCAACCCAATAATTAACTAACAAATCAACCAACCAACCAGTCAACCAATCCAGGAACCCACCATTCTACCATTCAAGCAAGCTACGATCAATCAAGCAACCAATCAACTAATAAAGCAATCAAGCAACTTAGCAATCAATTAGGCAATAAACCAATCAATTAATTTATTGAGCTGAGTCGATTGATGTATTATGTGGATTTCCGGATATCCTATTAAAAGTTCATTTTTAAGTGATCCTAAGATATGTATTCGTAATAATTAAGGGCCCTCCTTAGCCGTGCGGTAAGACTCGAAGCTACAAAGCAACACCATGCTGAGGGTGGCTGGGTTCGACTTCCGGTGGCGGTCCAAATATTTTATATTGTACGGGAAAACTTTCACAAATATGACCTGAACCTCCAAGCGGTTACTCCGCGACAAAGGGATTACGATCATCGTCGCCTTCTATCAGATTTGTGTGTTTTTCACCGAATTTGATTTGTAAAACATCTTCGTTAATAATTGTATACTTTTTCCGCCTGTTGGTTGATTATTTCAAAGAAAATCCGAATACAGTAAAACGGTCCAGGTAAATCTGAGTAGACGAGCGTGATCAGGGAGCGATCAAGCCGGAGGCAGCGTTACAAAAAATGTTTCTTCCTAGCAATTGTCTGAATGTGTGTTCTATTCTTACCCATCAAAAACAACAAAGAGAATGACACAATTCCGCAAAAGTAAAGGTTCTCAACAAATCGGAGATCCACTTTTGCGTACAATCCACCTACACCATACACACAGCCGCTTCCGCTGTCGTTGCTGGTCGGGGCAGAGTTCTCCGCCGATTGGCGTTCGTGATACTCCTGGAAGCAGGGCGCAATGCACAAGTTCGTCTGGCACTCGGGACAGTGGTACTTGGTTTTCCGTCGCAGTATCCTCCTTGTGTTCCAGCAGAAATTGCAACCCAGCGCGGGACCCTCCCGTACCACCGGACAGTGGGTAGACCGTTGGCTGTCCAGGCCGGGTATTTCCTTCGATCGGCTGCTCATCTGTATGAGAAGATAGATCAATTCACTGTAAATACTGGCATTTAAGTACAAAACAAACGTAAATTTTGATTCAGAAAATGTTAACACTTACCAAAGGAGATGAAGCAGACCGCGACAATTCGTCGCCTTTTATGCGAATTGAACTCAGGTCGGCAATAAGTAGCACTGCGGCGGTGGAGCTGGTGGTGCTGGTCGTCGTGGTGATCGTTGTGATAGGAGCACTAGCATCTCCGGTGCGTGTACCGGCAACCTCACTTCCCGATAAATGGTGCTGGTGCTGCTGTTGGAGCGATTCCATATCGGAAACGAGAACAACCATTGGACTCGATGTGCGATCGGTTTTCAGATGAAAACAAAAATGAAAATGACAACTGTGCACGTCAGTTTGACAACAGTTGTCATTTTCATTTTTGTTTTCATGGTTCGAATTGAGGGGCTTCTCAATGGTCGAGTGATTGTAATAATTGTAATCCGTCACTCCCCAGGGGTATATAGTGGTGCCCGGAAAAATGGCCACCCCTCCGTCTATGTATTCGTCAATGATATAACGGCGTTGTATTTTTATTATTTTTATTTTCCAAAACAATAAGATGAATAATGATAACTTTTAATTTTCTACATCGAGGAGAGTAAGTTTAACTAGTGGAAATGCATTTTATTTTTATCTGCTCTAATATACAATCTCTTTTTTGCCTATTAAGTACTAACTATTATTATGGTAACAAACCGTAGATTACTGTTTTGTTAGTTTGATTTAGTTGGCTTGCGTTAGTTCTTATGCCTAATTAGTTATATTTACGTGGTTAAACACGATCACATTGCATATTTTTGTCTTTTCAGAATTTCAAGATAAGAATCAATAAATAAGCATCTTTTCTAACACATCATGGAAGAGCGAAACTTAACAAATAAATCAATAAATATTTCCTATGGCGTTACAATTTCTTACATCTATGTCGTTAACTTCATTATACTTTTCCAGAAGTGGCATCAACAAGACATTAAGGATTATTCACAACTTATTTTGAAGTAGGCCCATACGAATGTAGTTTCATGCGGTATTCGTTCGAAGATGAACTTGTGGTAAATGTCTGTGGAGCATTTTTGACACTTGAGAAAATTTGGATTTCCTTGAAAACTAAATAAAAAAATCTCAATCTTGACGGTCAAAAAGTGGCTGTTCGAAAACAAACCGCTCAATGTTTTCTTAACGGATCATCGAAGGAATAAATGTCGAAAGCCGTGTCGAAACCATAAAATAAAAACACACGTACTCCCCAACATCACGAAATAAGGCTCAGGCTCGAATGCTCGAGTGAATCCCCTGATGTCATATATGAAATTTCTATGTTCATCAAAATTGTTCTCATTCAGTTTTACAAATTTTTCGTAGGCATATTGTAACCGTTGGTTCCAATAATAGAGGTAATAAACTATAGAGGACGCTTGTCGCTGTCGTCACTGGCGAAACATCTTTTGCTGGCGAGGATAGGGCACTAAATGTCAACAAAGGAAAAATCAGTACGTTTTGACAGATAGGTACCCAATATGTTTGGGGACGATAACAAAGGGAACCGCAGCGACAATCGTCCTCTATAGTTTATTACCTCTATTGTTCCAATTTGTAGCTTGTTAGCTCCTCCACAAGCATCTCCATGTCTCGACCCCCACGCCAGTAAGCACCTAACGCCTAGTCCATTCCAAATCGATTTAGTAGGACAGCCTTACTGGTGGCGATCACAGCTGTCCGAAGAAAAGATTAAAAGTACTACCTGTAATTTATTTAGCACCCGCTATATGAGCTCCTCTACACTTTTCCCTCCGTGGTTGAGATAGGACTCCCACCCGTTACTAACGGGAGTTGACCTAATAGCCGCAACCGTTCTGGAGTTGTTCAAAAGCCCAAGAAAACAGCGAAAGGGGTTGTAAGATAAAAAGATTCGTTTGGTCGGTCTCTTCCTTCTCGACTACCACCGGCAATAGTAGTGCGCGCCGATCCAGGAATAAATTTTAGATTCTTTGCCAGTGTTCGGAATTATATAACCGAAAAGTTGTGTGATAGTGAATTTGGGCAATAGTGCCGCAGCCAGTGTAAAGTAAGGCTCTATATTCTCGTAACTAGTAAGTGTGTTAACTGTTTTTCTTTGTTAAAATTATATTAGTCAATAGTTAACAAAAGAACAAACCAGCCCGAACAGATAGCCGGTGATTACTCAAACGTTAGAGAAGGTAATTGTTTTATCCTATTATATGGTTAGAAGAAAATGGTGGAGTATAGGGCAAGTGAGAGAGAGACAATGTGGTATTAATCCAGTGGAACAGGCCCGTGTCTGTTTCCGGGCCTTTTCTCTTTTTTTGGTGGCCTCGGGTGCAATTCCCGGAGGACCTCTTCTCGTTTCCAGCGACCACGACAACTGGCGGAACTTAAAGGAACCCCATTCGAAGCTCGACGGACGGTCTGGAGCTGCTGTTCCCCGACGAACGTAGCGCAGTGCGTAAGGTATCGGGAATCCGAGAACTGGCTACCCCGCGAACGGACACGACGCCATTGATCAAGCCGGATCCGACCTCTTCCCATCATTCGAAGCGACGATGGTGGTGCTCCATCGGAATCTGACCTTGTGATCAGCAAAATACCGGTAGTATCCCGCTTCAAAACCGCTCGACGCTGTTCCGCAGAAAGCCAATACCGTCATCGTACCGCTTCCAACGCCTTAGACCGGTCCGTGAGTATCCGCCACAACCCAGATCCCGTTGGAGGGCCCTCCTCATCAAGCAGCATGCTAGCCAACGAGATACATCATCAAACCATACCTTTACCCCTTGTACCCTTGTCCCTCTCACCATAGAAAGGCCTAATGGCCCAATAAAACCAATAATGTTAAGCTAGTTATTGCGTATCAGAATTTCTTTCATGAACGCACTCCTTGCTTGGTTATATTTTGGATTTTGCATTCGATTCGTGCCCTAAAACGAGTATTCAAGCCTCGGTCTGTTGTAGTCGACCTTGGAAAACGACCATTTTTTGTCCTTTCATCCTCTTTCGTCAGTGAAATCGGTTGACTCCTCCGTGACGTTACGCGGCAATAGATGCTCCTGCTAAGGTAAGTGCTAGATGGCGTTGTGAATGTAGCGGTGCTAATTAGCTTACGACCCAGTGCTCAACAATTTCCTATCAAATTCTCCTTCGAAGCAGCCGAGAGGCTACAATATATCGGGACAGTGTTTCATGCAAATAATAAAAATTAGTTTTCCCTTATTTTTTATTTATGCAGAACCCAAGCATTCCATTAAATATGCAAAAAGATGCTTCAAAACAAATGTGTTTGCTCCACATATCCAGCCTTTTTGCGAGCATTCTGTGTTCATAAAAAGTTCAAGCGCAACCTTGCGTCTCCATCTGCGCGTATATGTGAAGAAAAATATTTTTAATATGCTTCCCGAGCGAAGCTTGAGAGCAAATTGATAAGGTACACTGGGGGAAGTGGAAAAGGAAAAGTCGATAGTGCATGTATGAATAAGTGTAAAACCAGTTTAAATGATCTAAATGCATTCAATCAAAATGGGCTATCAAAAACAGTCAATTTTGTGCGGTAATTCATACCATTTTGGTTGCTTGAAATTCATGGAAAAAGATTTAAAAATAAGGAGTTGTTACCTTGACCTTCAATTGTGATCAGTAGTTACATATAACTAAAATCAAAACGGAAAATGCTCTGAGTGTCTTTCGTCGAATAATTTCATTGGCTTAACGGAATAGGTCCCCAAGGAATTCTCGTAATAGCTAGTGAAGGACTGGTTTTGCCTTCTCGAACATTAAGTGGGCGTAAAATTTATAGGTTCGCCCCAAAGATGAACTTTTTATAGGAAAAATGGGACTTACAGGGTGTAGCCAACTACGCTACGGGACCCCCCAAAAAGTGGGATAATGTAGAACAAATATTAGAATGAATAAAATCTAAACAACTCAGATTTGTTGAATGATGTTTTGAAAAACCTCAAAATGTTCTGGAAATTTTATTATTGCCCCCTCAAATTATTATATTTGGGCGAAAAAAAATCGAGGGGGGGAGACCTTACGGTGTCTTTTTTCAAAAAGACTTATTTTAGTAAAATTTAAACCACGATGGAAAAATAACCATCGAACTTTTAACCAAAGCCAAACGAATCGGTGGAATGGTTTACAGCCTAAGAACAACTTTGCAAAGCACTTTTTTTTCTTCCCAGACAACCACACATCGCTTAAGAAAGCACGACTATAATCGTTTATTGACACACAAGAATCATTTATTTGAAAAATCCATTTTACACAATTCCGAAAAAACAACAAAAAACTGTTTTTGAGCAAATTGGAACCGAAATTTTTTATTTTTTTTTATACAGGTCAATAGTTTTTGACAAAACTCAGCATCCTGGGACATTTACAGAGAGTTTCATAGTAGGCGTCGTTGAAAACGAAAGCAATTTTTCCTCGCGTGTGACAGTTTTACCTAGTTGAAAATTTGTAATTTTTTGTTTGAATCAAATTTGTAGCATCAACAGACGCTACAGATTTGCATCTTTTTGGCGTACGAAATCCAGGAAATGTAGAAGAAAAGAAGATCCTGATGACATCCATTACGAACACTGCAGTTGCCGATAGTTCTTTTCTTTTGGATTTATGACGTCCGCCGTAATCGCTGGTAATGGTGCGGCAGCCATAGCTCACTAGTCGGTGGGAAATTGGTCACAGGAACCGATGGAGACCTGCTTGGGGACTATAATACTCTTATCAAAAACGATGGTGCTGCCAATTAATTCAGTAAGATGTTCTAGTCGTAAGCCGAGCAAAGGTAAGAGACATTCGATTTTTCGCTTTTGTCATTGCGTTCCTCAGGCAAAGGCAATGTCCACATCGAAAAAGGACGAAACTTAAGGATTACTTCCTTAGTTCATTGCGGTTGATAAATTAAATATGAAATTAAATATCAACATAATCCGTTAAATCTATCATACGAATTCCGTTAAATCTATCATACGAATTATTGTTTCCCGATGTATTCTTCAAGATTTTTTTATGTACTGGTTATCCGACTTCGTCAGTAGATGGGAATAACCAGCCCGGAAGGGGGGGGGGGGGGGGGGGGACATACATTTTCAGTGCAAAACGTAAACAAACGAGCATAAATTCCATACAAAAATCCAAGATGGCTGAGTTGGGCATATTGACAAGTCGGATAACCTGTACATAAAAAAATCTTGGTATTCTTTATATCATTCTAGTATTCTCACAAACTAAATTCTATTGTGACAAAATGAAGCACTAAGACCAGGAAGCAAAGTTTAATGTATTAGTCCAACTTATTGTCTCCCGATCTACAATCCTGGGATCTACTCGTAAAGCTTATCGAGACGCCACATTTATTATATCAATTTATTATATTGAAAAGAAAACGTCATATTCCGTCTAATCATGTTAATGATGATGATTACGGGTCTCTCCATGATTCAATATTTTATTATAATATACTGATCCGCATTAAAAAAATTGAAAAAGCCATAAAAAAACAGATTTACGAAACCAAAATCATTATCATATCAGGGGGGAAGGTGAATTTAATTTCTTTTTGCTCTTTTTTCGTTTCAGAGAGCGAGCAAAGGCGCTTAAACCTAGGCTATTAGCCAGGGCAAGGCTAATACCTTCGCCCCATCCGAGGAAAATCATCGACAAGGATAATGGAGTGACATAAATTTCTTAGCAAAGTCACTTCCAACGTATTTCCACAAATTTTCTATCATTTGCTTATAATGATACTCCTAAACCACATACCCTACCCACCATCCAATTCCTTGACATCTATGAGGGCGTCGGTGAGTCGCTGGCCTCTCGTTAAGTAGATGTCATATCATCATTTCCTTCCCTTTCCTAGTAACGGAGAAGATGGGCGTGGCCGGCAATGATAGCTTTCATGTTTTATCATTTTGGACCCCCAATTGGATTTCCATTGAATCCCAAATGGAAATCCATAAGCAATTGGGGTAAGAAAGGTAAAAAGAATATACATGACAACTATCAGTATGCAATCTACGAAATACTCCGTTACAACGCAACGCAACGCAACGCAACGCAACGCAACGCAAAATGGGACTTACAGGGTTATAAACTAATCGACTTAGTTTAACGAATTGAGAAGATGTCTGTGTGTGCGTGTTTGTATGTATGTGTGTGCGAAAAACACGTACAAAATTATCTCCTATTCTTAAGCACTTGTCCCTAATCAATTTGTTCGCACAAAAAATTGCATTCAACGGCAAAACTTGCTTTAAATATAAATAAATGTGAATTATGGAATAAATTTACCTACCGGTGCTATTTTTTCTTTCTCATACATTTTTTTCATATGTAAAACATGTATAATTTGGTAATAATCGATAGGTGGATTAATCAGGCTTTTTTCTTATGTACATTAATCCAAATACCACTGAAATCACAATGATAAGAAAGAAGGAGCATATTAAGATTCACAGCCATCAAAATAAACCCTGGAGGGAAGGTCATAATTGCGCGATCAGAACATTTTCCACTTCCCCCGCAGTGTTTGATACCAGGGGTAAGTGTAAAATCTTTAAATTATTTGCTTTAATGGTACAATCCACTACAAATTGAATGTGATTAGTTTAATTGTATTAAAATGGTCACCTGTGACATAAATTCACTGAAAAAGGGACAATGTGTGCAAATAAGAATTGATTTTATGAATGCAAAAATTAACTTTTCTCGAAACCTCAAATGACAGCTCAAGCGTTAACTGTGTTAGTGTATGTATTATACAAATTTTAATATAGTATTAGTGTGGGCATCAAAGTATAGGCTTGCACAATGCTATGGTGTGGTAATAATTGTACAGTATGTACAATTACAATTTTTCGAGTCGATTTTTACACTTACCCCCTTTTTCCACTTCCCCCAGTGTACCTTAACTAATTTTGTTGTAGTGAAATCGCCTAATTTTGATAACTCAGGTTGATATCCTTTTAGTAGTTTTAACGGTTAATGTTCTTCGGATATTAGGAAAAACTTACGAATAAGATGTTAGATGACCCAGAAATGTAAATGCTTATAGAATAGTTAAATCAAAACCGAATTACAAAGTTTACATATCGTTCGAAAGATAAACTCATTAATTTTGTGGTTATGTGGAGATATTCTGGTTCTGGAGAAAATGACCATTGGGAAACGACTTTCACGGGGACCATGTCGGACATATAAGGGGAACATAAGAATCGCTCCATATATGCCTTTCGATCGCTAATTCTTCATGTGTGGTAATGTGTGGTCCATGGGAGGGTTTCCGACGAAAGTGGCTACTCCACTGGTACATGCAAGGTGCCCCCGGGGAACCCGTAGGAGAGGACATTTCCGTTTTAGCACCAAAATATGTCGTGCGGCGGCTCTTTCGTCATGATTTTCCTCAAAATAGATGATTAAGCACTCGAAAACGAAACACATTGGTCACTCTTGGTACCTATGAGGGGCCCCCAGGGAACCCGTAGAATGGGACATTTCCGTTTCAACACCGAAATATGCCGTGCGGCGGCCGTTTCGTCATGATTTTCTACCAAACAGTTATTATTATTATTATTATAGAGTTTTGACACTTCCTCAGCAAGCGTGCTGGGAATTTTCACCTACCTCGGGCAATCTGAATGCCAAAATGTGGATCTCATTCGCCGGTTGACTTAAAATCCTATAATAAACGTTTGCACCGGATGTATTAGTTATGGTGGTTCAGGAATCTTCTTACGATGCTGCAAGTTCCAAGAACCACTGTCTTTTGGATGCTATGGAGGTTATGAGATAGTTCCAGCTCTCCTAAGGATCTCAGAAGAGATTTCGGGACGATTCCGGTTGCTGAGATAACAACCGGAATTATACGCACGTCCTCCAGGTGCCACATCTGCTTCAACTCCTCCGCCAAGTCGTGGTACTTCGTTATCTTGTTGGAGAATGTTGTTTGGACATTATGGTCTAGCGGTACAGCAATGTCGATGAGGGTTACCCGCTTCATCCTTTTGTCGTAGACCACAATATCGGGCCGATTGGCACGAATGAGGACATCCGTTATGATCTCGCGATCCCAGTACAGCTTCACGAAACTATTTTCCAGAACCGGGACAGGCACATATTTGTAGTAGGCGACAAACTGGTTAACCAAGTTGTGCTTTAAAGCAAGCTGTTGGTGCACAATCTTGGCTACTTCGTTATGACGACCGAGATAGGCTGAATCAGCTAAGGCTGAACACCCGGACACGATATGTTCGATCGTCTCTCCTACTGAATTGCACTTCCTGCAGCGGTCCTCCACGTTTTCGTGCAATATATAGTGCCGATAGTTCTTCGTCGCAATTACCCGGTCCTGGATGGCTACCATGAATCCTTCTGTTTCCGAGAAGAGTTCACCCCGCACCAGCCACGTATTCGACGCCGCTTTGTCGATATATTCCAGCTCCAGTTGATGGGGGTGCGTCCCATGCAACTTCTTCTGCTTCCACGATACGATCATCTCATCGACAGATTTGATGTCGCAATTCAGCTGATAGTCCTCCTGCGCCAGATGCAGGGCACTGAATCCGTGGTCAGCTTCACACACAGCGCGATAGATTTCGTGGCGGTTCTGGCTTTCCACGAAGTATCTTCGTAACTGCTGGATCTGGGAAACACATAGTGTTTGTATATCGGTGACGCCTCTTCCTCCTACTGTACGTGGCAGGGTGACTCTCTCAATGGACGATTTTGGATGGCGCATGCGATGCTTAGTGAACGCCACTCGTACTGCTCGTTCTAATGCCTCCAAGTCAGTCTTGGTCCACTTCACCACCCCGAAACTGTATGTCAACAAGGGCACAGCAAACGTGTTTATCGCCTTCACCTTGTTGCCGGCCGACAAGAGGCTCTTCAAAATACCGTTGACACGATGCAAGAACTTTTCCTGCAGCTCTTTCTTGATTATTGTATGGCGAATTCCTTTCAGTTGCAGGAAACCTAGGAACTTGCACGTTTCGCCTTCAACCATGTTCCGAATCTCCACCTGTTCGTTGACGCGGAAACTGTCGGCATCCACCAGGTGACCCAGGTGTAGATGTAAGGATCGACATTTATCGATACCAAACTCCATCCGGATGTCGTTGCTGAATACCGTTACAAGCCGCAGAAATTGGTGCAGCTTCTCCACAGATTCCGCAAACAGCTTCAAGTCGTCCATAAAGAAGGTGTGGGTAATGTTTGTACTCCTTTCCCCACTCTTCAAATGATAGCCATAGTTGTGTTGGTTGAGTGCTCTGCTAAGAGGGTTCATGGCAAGGCAAAACCATAGAGGACTAAAGGTATCGCCTTGGAATATGCCCCTCCTGATGCTGAGAGTCCTGGACCGTAACACCTTTTCTCCGTCGGTAATGTGTAGGGATGTGCTCCACATTCCCATAGCGTGCTGCATTAGCCTGATGACGTTACCGTCTATCTTATACAACTGCAGTACCTTAAGAAGGTACGAGTGAGGTACTGAGTCGTATGCCTTTTTATAGTCGATATACGCCATGCTCAGGTTTCTTTGCTTGTGGGTGGCCTGCCCAACAACGACTGCATCAATGATGACCTGATCCTTGCAGCCTCGTGTGTTACGTCGACAACCTTTTTGTTCCTCGGTCATCAGGTTGTTGACGTCGCAATGGTTCTGCACCCTCCTCGCTATTACCGATGACAGCACTTTGTACAGACTCGAAAGGCACGTTATTGGTCTGTACTTGGCTGGGTTCAAAGTGTTCCGATCCTTCGGCAGAAGATAAGTGACACCCCTAGTGATGAATTCCGGTAGCTGCCTGGGGTTATCTAGTACCGTGTTGAAGCATTCCGCCATCCGCCCGTGGACCGTTGTGAGTTTTTTATACCAGAAATTATGCACAAAATCGGGTCCTGGTGCAGCCCAATTCCTGGTATACCGAGTAGCCTCACGTATGTCTTGGGCGGTCACGTTGATAGCGGTCATGTCTCCAATTCCACCACAATATTGCTCTTCTTCTGCCATCCACACCCCATCGCCGTTGTGTATGACGGAGTTCTCCCATTGATTGGACCAAAACTGCGTGACTTCTCCAATCTCCGGAAGGCCCTCGCCAAAGTCGGCTTTGTCGTTTCGGATGTGGTTGTAGAACTCCCTTTCGTTGATGTTGAACATTCGATTTTGCTCCTTCCTCTTCGAACATTCTCCATAACGTCGCAGTCGTTTAGCAAGAGCACTCAACCGCTGTACATGGGTGTCGAGGATCTCAGTTATGTTCGCCTCGGTGAGATCACGGAGTTCTGTGGGTTTCACAATTTCAGCAACATTCCGAACTAGCCTGGTTGATCGATTCCCCTGCTTGTACTGTGTTAATCGACCAACCTTTGACCGCAGTGTGGCGATGCGGGTCTCCAGACGTCGCATCCACGCGGGTTTTCGTGCTTTGGGGCGTGCGCGTCCATCACTCTCACCTTGTGGGCGCGTTCGCAATCCCAACGTTCTTACAACAGCCACTGCAGCCGAATACACGATAAATTGCAGCTCCTCAAGGTTCTCCACGGTTTCCAAGTACTGTGGCAAAATATCCTGGTTAAGGATGCTTACTGTACTCATCAACCGATAGGAGTACTGCAACTTGGGTATCCGGTGTCGGGACATGGGGTCTGTCCCACGGAACTGTGTAACTGCTGTGCCCATATGATTAGCTAGTTCGTCCTTCAATTGCTGTCGTTGTAATTCCACTGTTGGTCCTGGGGCGGGTGCAATTGAATCACGACGGTTACTTGCGATTGATGCATCCAACCCAACAGAACTCCTTCTCGACGTATCGCTCGATCTTGCCTCCTCCTCCTCTCCTAGTTCCCTCTGCACTTCCCGCTTGATGTACTCTACGTCTTCTGGAGTCAGCATATTATGTGACATAATAGCTCTCTGGCGTGTGTACATCTTGTTCTGGTCAAGCTGGGGTGCAAACCGAGGGAACCTCTCATTGAACATCTCCAGCATCGCCGGTCTGCCGGACATATCCGTCTCCATCCTGGTGCAAACGTAGTAGCAACGGATCACGTACTGATTCATCTCCCTTGTCCACATGATCCGTTGCCGTCGGCGGCCCGCTAACGTGAGTGATTGACGTCGATCAACCACAGCAACATCAGCAGGTGCAGCATTGCCTTGGTGATTTCTTCTGCTGCCGTTTCTGTTTTGCTCGGCACGGGCTGAGCCCGATGACTAGAGGATCGCTGTTGCACCTCTCCTTCCTCTAGCCGCTGGCCGCTCGCTCTGTCCCCCGTTCCAGGACCAGCTCCAGTAGGGGCTCCTCGGGCAATCGCATGGGTGGTATTGTTCTTGAGCGTAACTCCATATTTGGGTGTGCTTTCATTCCCGGAAGCTACGGGTTCTGTAAAGTTATTTAATTCTTTACAGTGCTAAATAGCTAGGTTCAAGCGCCAGTGCTCGCCCGAGGGTGGTTTTTCATTGGCGCTTAGGAATTGGGCCTTCAGCTCCCACCTACTCGAAATGGTGGTTTTTCATGGACGCCCAGGGTATTTCACCTGAGCTCCCACCTACTTATTATTATTATTATTATTATTATTTTTATTTGGGACACTTCACACCAGAATATGGTGCATTCGTGTCGTCTTGTTCTTCTTGAGCTTAGTATCCTTATTTTTTTTTACTTCTAGTTTAATATCTGAATTTCCTGTTTTTTCATGACTCTTATTTTGTCCTTTCTGCTCTCCTCCTCCTCTACTTAGTGACGATTCGTTGGTACTGTAGCTTTACAGCCGTCAGAATAAATGCCAGGGCAAATCATACGTTAGCAGCGGTATTGACGCTCTGAAAACAAAAAATATGACGGTAGTATGTGTATGTTTCAAAAAAGGATATTATATGACCTATGGGACGTCTTGCTCCACAGTGCCAGCTATTGCCGAAACTACTACACATTTGTTTCCAGGACTACCGGCAACAGCCGGCACTGGGGAAAGACTGTGTAGTATCGTTGGCTTCGGCACTGCCGCTTCTCTGTTCTTGCCCTCTTTCTTTAAAGTTGGTTATATAGATCTGTATCGCGTAAAAAGTTCCGCATTTTCGTTGTTGTTTCCTCAGTATTTCCTAAAGCATCTCGTAAACTGGTACTGATGTTATTGTTCTTTCTTGCTTCTTCATATTTTCTGCATTCAAGTATTAAATGCCGGACGTCCAACACCGTTCCGCAGCAGTCACAATTCGGTGGGGGGTCCTTTTTTAATAAGAACGTGTGAGTTAGAAGAAAAGGAGTAAAAGTTAGAAGAAAAGGAGTTAGAAGAAGAAGAAGCTTTGACTCTCTTAAATTGAACCACCGGTTGTCCCATAGAGAGCGTATCGCCTGTTTCACGGTTTTCACTGCATCCTCTGCAGGTATTGAAACATTTATTACGGGTTGTCTTCTCGCCTCGTTGGCTAGCCGATCAGCCTCGGTGTTTCCTCTGATCCCAGTGTGTCCAGGAATCCAGCAAAATGTAATTGGCCTGTTTTGAGCTAGTCGTTCCACTTCCTGTAACCACGGGTGTCGAGAGTTTCCTGCCTCCAAAGCCATTAGACAGCTGGCCGAATCAGTGAAAATTACCAATTCATTGTGAAAGTTCGGGATTGCAGCAGCTATCTTTAGGGCGTAGGCCTCCGCCGAAAACACACTACATTCTTTTGGGAGACTGTAGGTTCCCGTAATCGCGTTGTTGAAGACTGCGGCCCCTACCGTTTCATCGTGTTTAGAACCGTCGGTGTAGACGACGGTTGATCGTTGAAACCGTGTCTTCAGTAGTTGTCTGACAATTGGCTGGACTTTCCAAGGTGGATCTCCGGCGCGCACGTTCTTCTTTACATTCCAGACAACAGACGGTTTCCTAGCATTCCATACACGATCGCTTAGTCGAACAAGCTGGGCAACAGCGGGAAGCGTTGAATCCGTCAATTCATGGAGGTGATTTGATGCTCGTTGAGTTATCGGTAAGATGTGATTGTTTCGATTTTTTGCCTGTAGTCGGATGGCTGTCCGCGCTACGGCTTGAGCAACAAGTAGGTCAAAAGGTAATGTACCCGCCTCGGCCATAACCGAATCAATAGGGCTAGTAACGAAGGCTCCGGAAGCTAAACGGACCATTTTATTGTAAGCGGGGGCGAGGTTTTGCAAAGTAGTTGGTCCCCGAGCAACACACATGTTGTAAATCAGTTGATGATACTCATATATGACCAAATTTGGTCATATATGAGTTATTGCAACCAAATCAACGTGAATTGTGCTGCTAGGGTCCTCCTCTACTCACTAGTCCAATCCCATGGGTAAGTTTAGCAGTAACTAGGGCAGATCCAACCTGCAGCAGGGATGTTCGATTGCCACGAGGAAGTTTGGACCCAATCATCTGCAGAATTCGCAACCGAGATTGGCAGGCTTCCTTCACCGTTCGACAATGGGGCATGAACGTCAAGGTTCGATCCATGATAACACCCAAGATCCTCAGCCGGTTGGTTTTTGGGATGGGGACTCGGTCAATGGCGATTTGTAACGAGGATTCTCGACGTGCGTTTGGGCTGCAGTAGAAGATACTTCGACGTGAATATTACGAACCTCCTACAGATACTTGGAAAGTTCTCTCCGTGAGGAAGATTTGCAGCAAATCCATCATACGACCATGTATGCGCCATGACTTAACGGTGCGCAAAATACCATATCTCTAGGCAGTGTCATATGCTTTCGAAACATCCAAGGAAGCTATTAATACATGCTCGTCCACTGTTGGCAGCGACTGTTCCAGCTCAGCGAAGTAAGAATCGACACCTTGTCCCGCACGGAAAGCATGTTGACGGTCATCAAGTCTTCCTTTAGACTCCAGCTCGGTGATTAATCGGCGGTTAATTATTCGTTCAAGTAGTTTCGCAATGCAGCTAGTAAGCGATATTGGGCGAAAAGCGGCAGGTCCGGTATCGTGGCAGTTCGGTTTTGGGATGGGTACGATTATTGCATTCCGCCAGCTTGTTGAGAAGCCCGAGAAGTGTCGTTTTTACAGTTAAAGGAAGATGCTGAAGCAAGGGATACCCTATCATATCTGGTCCTGTCGAAGCGCAAAAGTTCGTTAGGGGTAATGTCAATGTTGTAGACGTCATTGGTGTTTGGTGAAAGATCTATAGGTTTGAACGCTGCCTTTACCTTCTGAAAAGATAAGGGATAGTTGGAAGTTGCTGATCTCTCGCTGTAGTGTTCTGCTAGTGCTTTTGCTGCTTCTTCCGGATTATCAGTGAATCCATCCGTACACTTAATTACGACGGAGCGTTGTTGTCAGCTACCTCGTAGAGTGTTCACAGTTCGCCACAGTTCGGTCGTAGTACTACTCGGTGAGATTTTTGCAACAATTTTTTCCCATGATTGCTTCTTCGTCTGCTTAATCGCCTTTCTTGCCGTTGCTCTCGCTTGCTGAAACATCGCGAGAGCTTTGGCTTGGTCTGGATTTTTCTTTTGCAACCGCCTTAAAGATCGAAGACACTTCCGTCGCTGACGGATTGCCGCTTTTGCTTCGGGGCACCACCAACGTACCGCTTTTGGGCCGACGTGGCCGCTAGATCGCGGTATGGCAAGAGTCGCTGCTGCAATTATCTTTCCAGTGAAGTCGTTGACGTCCCACTCAATTTCTGGACTGATGGTTTCGGCGGTGACCGTTCATACAGTGGCCAGTCTGCACGGTCATATGTCCATTTTTGTCGCATTGTTCGCGAGTATGACCATCCGGGTATGGACAACGTTATCGAAAAGTGGTCACTGTTGTGCGTATCCGACAGCGTTCGCCAAATGAACTTGGCGACTAGGCTCTCGGAGCATATAAGGTCAGGTCGATTGGTCAGGTCGATTGCCGTAGTCGGGTCGATGCGAGTCGGAGAGCTGTTATTAAGGATCACAAGTTTATTTTCCAAAGTCGTTTCGGCGATGAACCTACCCAACGCGGTCGACGATGGCGAACCCCAGGCAAGGTGATGAGCGTTGAAGTCACCCAGAAATATAATCGGACCTTCCAACTCATGAAATAATGCGCCCAAATCAGCTTGGCACTGGGTTGAATTAGGCGGAATATAAATTGAAACAACAGTTACCTGAATCGGTGCAAGGATGCGTGCAGCGACTAGATGCAGCGTGGTGTCTATTTGTAGTCGTTCGAAAGGTATGCCTTCCCGGATGGCAAGGCCTACTCCGTGTTGCCAATAGTGTACGCTATTCGACTCCAGGAGTAGCGTATAGCTCCTGCCGATGGAATTCGGAGGTGTAGTGGCTTGATTTACCTTGGTTTCGTGAAGTGCAATGACACAAGGTTCGAGATTGGAAATTAGAAGCTTCAGCTCGCTGATGTTGGCCCTGAGTCCACGCAGATTCCACTGTAGTGCGAAACAGCCGCCAGAGTGACTATCTAGAGTTGACAGTATGGTGGACGACGAAGAGGACGCTGAAGAGTGCCGTATCGGAACCATGCGAGTAGAGCAACCAGCTGTAAAGGAGGAAGATGCAGCAGTAGCCTCTGCTAATGTGTTTAGAGATTGAGAACTTGCCTGTGGGACGCTTCGCCACATTCCTCCTCGTCGTGAGGGTTGCCGGAACAATTGTGGCATCTTTGTGGTCCAGGACATCGGGTTCGAGTATGGCAATAGCTGAAGCAACTATAGCACAGCATTGGATTTGGGAAATATGGCCGGGTGGCAACATGCAGTAGACCGACTTTGACGTTTTGCAGAACGTTAGGATAAGAGCCGGCGTGTTTACTCTCTGGCCACCTTCATTTCTGGTGATTCGTTGTACACGAATTACACCATCTCTTGTCATCTCCGCTAGTATGTCTTTCTCGTCCATTCTCATTAGCTCATAACAGGAGACCATGCATCTGCTGACGTTTAAACTCGGGTGGGGAATAACTTCGACATCCGTCTCATCGATAAGTTTTGTAAGCTTGAGCAACTTGGTAACTTGAGTAGGATCCCTGATTCTCAGGGTGTACTTTGATCCCTGGGCTTCAGATTTGGCGGATTCAATTGGTCCACCTGCGCACATTTCAACTGATTTCCCTATGATGAACGGGTTTGTTGGAAGAGTACCACCGTCTTTTCCGGTTAGTTGAAGGAATATCAATTCGCCGAATTTATTCGTAGGGTCCATGTATGCCGGTATTCTACGTCCTACGGACCCTCCCGGGTCGCCGCTACTAGCGGCCGCCATATTATGCTACGCTATTCTCACAGTGGCAATGGTCACCCGTCACCGACCCCAAATTCTCAAATTAATCGTAGAAACTTAACTCAACTCTTTTCTCAAAAGCTGTTTATAAAATGTTGGTCTAAACTGTAGTTTTACACTAATGGAACGTACTGTAGTATACTCCGGGTGTTACAGGCGAATTTTTGAATTTCTGATAAAATTTCAAATTTTCGAATCTTTTCGAAACTTTTCGTCACTTTTATTGTTCTAAAAGCTTCACATGTAGGTGTACCGCGACCCACACCACCGAATGGATGAATGAAATCAGCCGGTCGACCCGGCAACGTCAGTTTGTTTTGTTGTTTGTTGCACTAAAGCACTGATAAATTCACAGTTTTCAGCTGTTTTGTCACCGATTTTCACCAAACTTTGATTGCTTATGTCTTCTTTGCCACCAGACTAACTGATCCGTTTGCGACTGGATCGTGGAGATTACTAAAACACTCGAAAAACAATGTTTATTCGGGATAGTGTGCGCTATAGCTATACCAAACAGTTGGTTATGCGCTTGAAATCGATAGGAAACTCCTTATTTTATAACCCAATAATACCGTGGGGGGACGAAATTCGTACAGCATCAAAAGCCGTTGACCTCATCAGATCTCAATAAATTCTAGGGGTTTTAGGTAAATAATTTAAAAATAATTAATCTTGTCCTGTTCATATACTAGACAGTACGCTTTTCGGCCACCGAAATGGGAAGTAGGCCATGCAATTGACTCAACACAAATCAAAAACAGTTCGCCATACAGCAAATGTGGAATCATAATTATATCAAAAGTGACTGTGTTTGAATTGCAAATCGCAAAGAATAAAGTAAGTTCAGCGAAATATAAATCAACGGGATCGCGTTTCACGGTACGTATGGAATTATTCACAGTGGTAGTCAGACAATCTTACTTACTCTCTTACTTATGGATCCTGTACGCCTCCGGTGGTGCAAAGAACTGACTTGAAAGATCTCCATCCTGAGGGTCTGCCCCAGCTGCGATATCCCGCTGGGTTCCAGTCTAATGCTTGTTTACAGATTTCGTTTTCGCCCCTATGTAGAGTATGGCCAACCCAGCCCCACTACCGATCCCGAATTTCTGTTGCTATCGGCCTCTGGTGACACCGGCGATGGTGCTCGTTGCTTGAGCTCCAGTTGTGAGGCCATCAGGCCCGAAATAAAAACCACAGGCATCTGTTGATGAAGATATGCAGCCCTTCTCGTGATTGAGACGGTCGAAAGCTTTTTCGTAGTCAACGAATACCAAGTAAAGGGACTCTTGGAATTTGTTGACCTGCTCCAGAATGATGCGGAGCGTGACAATATGGTCCACACAGGATCTTCCGGCACGGAATCCGGCCTGCTGCAGTCGGAGAGTCGCATCGATCTTCTCCTGAATCCGGGCTAGGATAATTTTGCACAGAACTTTGAGAACGGTACACAGCAACATAATGCCTCGCCAGTTATCGCATACAGTCAGGTCACCCTTTTTGGGCACCTTCACTAAGATACCTTGCATCCAGTGGACCGGGAAAGTTGCGGTGTCCCAGATATTACGAAATAAACGATGCAGTAGTTGAGCGGATGTCATGGGGTCAGCTTTGAGCATCTCGGCTGATAATCGATCGACCCCTGGGGCTTTATTCGATTTCATGCTTTGGATGGCTGTTTGAATCTCTAGCAGTTGTGGACCGTCGGTATACGCGTGTTATACGTCGGATCCTAGGCAGAACATGCCGAGGTGGTGATGGCCTGGCTGGCACTTGAAAAAGTTGTTCGAAGTGCTCGAACCAGCGTATCAGTTGGTCAATTGGGTCGGTCAATAACTGATCAGTCGCGTCTTTCACAGACATCGTTGCATTCACCTTCGCCCCGCTTAAGCGTCGTGAGATATCGTAGAGGAGGCGAATGTCCCCGGTTGCGGCGGCTCTCTCTCCTTCGTCGGCCAGAGAGTCTGCCCACGCTCGCTTGTCCCGTCGACATGAGCGTTTTACTTCCTTCTCAAGAGCCGTGTATCGTTGACGGGCTAAGACTTTGGCTCCTCTGGTTTTCGATCGCTCTTTCGCGGCTTTGGCTTCTCTTCGCTCCTCTATCTTCCTCCAGGTCTCATCGGTGATCCATTGTTTTCTCTGGGTGCGTAGTTCGCCCAGATTGTTCTCGCTGGTGGCGATGAAGGCATTCTTGATGGCGGTCCATTGGTCTTCCACGCTGCCACCTTCCGGAATATCTGCAGCACGCGTCTCCAGTTCTTCAACGAAGGACCGTTTCACCGTGGCATCTTCCAGTCGGCGTGTGTTGAATCGTCGTCCAACTCTTTCCTCCTGCCGACGAATCCGTGCAATGCGCAGGCGTATTTCGCCGATGAGGAGGTGATGATCAGACGCGATATCGGCACTACGTTTATTCCGTACATCAAGAAGGCTCCGTTTCCATTTTCGGCTGATGCAGATGTGGTCGATTTGATTTTCTGTAAAGCCGTCACGGGAGACCCACCGGTCGATGAGGGAAGAGCGATCCCCCGATCACCATGTCGTTATTACCACAAAACTCTGCGAACAGCTCTCCGTTTTCGCTAATTTCTCCGAGACCATAGCGTCCCATAATGCGCTCATGGTTCGAGTTGTCGGATCCGATCTTCGCATTGAAGTCGCCCAAACAGATTTTGATATCACCCTTCGGAATTCTATCTACGACGGCATTGAGTTGACTGTAGAAGTTCTCTTTGTCTTGCAGATCGGCAGCATTGGTTGGCGCATAACATTAGATTATAGTAAGGTTTAGGACCCGTGTTCTAAATCTGGCAACGATTATCCTTTCACTTATAGGTTCCCACTTCATAGGCGCAGAGTGTGCCTGAGCGCTTAATAGGAAGCCAACTCCGCGATGCCGGGGAGCGTGTTCACCTCGTAAACCAGAGTATAGCAGAACTTGTCCCGACAGCGTTCTGTGTTCTCCAAAGTTTGGCCAACGGACTTCACTAAGTCCCAGGATCTCAAGCTTCATGCGGCGTGCCTCATTGGCAAGTTGTGCCAATTTACCCTGCTGGGCTAGGGTTAAAACGTTCCATGTTCCTATTCGTGTCCGTTGTTTCGCGCTAAGAGTCGTCGCCGTAAAATCAGTCCGTATTCTTTCATTGTCGGATTCTCGAACAAATTGATGTTTCGGGAACAGTAGGTTGTTGGCCCAAGGCTACCATAGGGATCGAAGAGCGTATCTTAGAAAATTCCGTTGAAAGGCTTCGAGTCTAGCGATCCATGTGGCCTGGAAAGGGCACCAAACAACAGCGGATGATTCCAGTATTGATCAGACAAGGGAACAGTACAGTGATCTAAAGCATAACGGATCACGAAATTCATCGGCAATTTTGAAAATAAAACATAATTGACGATTAGCTAGGGCTACAATATCATCGTAGTGAGGTCTGTATGTCAGTCCGCTATCCAGGAAAACGCCAAGATCCTTAATGTGCTGAACGCGAGTGAGCGATCGTCCAGACAGGACATAGTCGAAGATGATTGGTGCGTTTTTCCGGTGATATGAAATGATGTTGCATTTTTCAATACTTAAGTCCATGAGATTTCTTACAACTTTCTATACAACATATTTTGCAGTTCGTTGCAGTCTGTCAGGTTTTTTATAACGTAATAGATTTAAACATATCTTATCAAGCAGAATTTCATGGTCCACAGTATCGAAAGCGGCTTTCAGATCCATATATGCTGCATCAACCTGCCATCCGGAATCCAAACAACGCAGGCAGCTGGGCGTAAATTGAACCAAGTTCATAGTAACCGACCGCTTCGGATTAAAACCGTGTTGATCGAAATCAATGTAGTTTTTAAAACACGCAAATAAAGCGTCATGCATGATAATTTCAAACAACTTCGAACAGGCAGAGATGTGATTCCGCCGTAATTGAGAACCCGAGCAGCACAAGTCAGACTAAAATGGTTGCAGCAACTTGATAGTGACCAAATCTAGTCGCATATCCGTTGCAGTAATCTATGTGGGACATGTGTGCTACTTGGGAATGTTCCGCTTATCTCCCTTTTTGTGCACCGGAAATATATACGAATGTTTCCAGTGCGAAGGAAACTCGCTTTGCAGTGCCGAAAGCTGGAAAATTCTCGCAAGTGGGCGGCAGAGATTTACAGCACAACGTTTCAAAACTGATGATAGAATCCCATCTGGCCCGGTTGTGAAGGAGAGCTTCAGTTTGCGCATTGTGGCCATCACCAAGTCTTCAGTAATGCGGGGAATGTCAAAATGCAGCACCCGTCAATGGCACGTAACACTTGCACCGGCGAGGCAGTGAAATCATGAAACACTTGCTTGAATTGTGTGAATGGGGGCAGCAGGGACTATGTCCAAGGGCTTGACGATCCCTCCCCAGGCCATCTGCGAGTTGTGGCGCCTGCCTAGGATGTGGTGGGGTTTGACAGTGGGCCCTGTTAAACCTCTATAAAAAGCTGCATGTATCCGCAAGTAGGCTCCGCCAAAGCGACCGTGTGCCGCTCAAAGCGCACAAGCCCAAGTCCTGGTGTTAGGTGGGACGCTAAACAGCCCTGACACGACGGCCCTCCGACGAGACAGGAGGTTTGCGCAGGCCCAATAAGCCGCCTTTAAAACAACTATTACGAACGACATAGAAGATAATACGACTCGATACAATCGGCAACGACCTAGGCGACGAATAAAGGATCACGATTGGAAGCTTGGAACATGGAACTGCAAGTCGCTAGGCTTCGCAGGTTGCGATAGGATAATCTACGATGAATTACATCCCCGCAACTTCGATGTCGTAGCGCTGCAGGAAATCTGCTGGACAGGACAGAAAGTGTGGAAAAGCGGGCATCGAGCGGCTACCTTCTACCAAAGCTGTGGCACCACCAACGAGCTGGGAACCGATGCGCCAACGCGTGATTGGGTGGCAGCCAATCAACGCAAGGATGTGCAAGCTGAGGATAAAAGGCCGTTTCTTCAACTATAGCATCATCAACGTGCACTGCCCACACGAAGGGAGATCCGACGACGAGAAAGAAGCGTTATATGCGCAGCTGGAGCAGACATACGATGGATGCCCACTGCGGGACGTCAAAATCGTCATCGGTGACATGAACGCTCAGGTAGGAAGGGAGGAAATGTATAGACCGGTCATCGGACCGGATAGTCTGCATACCGTATCGAACGACAACGGCCAACGATGCATAAACTTTGCAGCCTCCCGCGGAATGGTAGTCCGAAGCACTTTTTTCCCCCGTAAGAATATCCACATGGCCACATGGAAATCACCTAATCAAGTAACGGAAAACCAAATCGACCACGTTCTAATCGACGGTAAATTCTTCTCCGACATCACGAACGTCCGCACTTACCGCAGTGCGAATATTGAATCCGACCACTACCTCGTTGCAGTATGCCTGCGCTCAAAACTCTCGACGGTGTACAACACGCGTCGAAGTCGGACGCCGCGGCTTAATATCGGGCGGCTACGGTAGACTAGCCCTACCCGGAGACGGTAGACTAGCCCAAGAATACGCGCAGCAGCTGGAAGTGGCACTCCCAACGGAAGAGCAGCTAGGCGCAGCGTCTCTTGAAGATGGCTGGAGAGATATTCGATCCGCCATTGGTAGCACCGCAACCGCTGCACTTGGCACGGTGCCCCCGGATCAGAGAAACGACTGGTATGACGGCGAATGTGAGCAGTTAGTGGAAGAGAAGAATGCAGCATGGGCGAGATTGCTGCAACACCGCACGAGGGCGAACGAGGCACGATATAAACAGGCGCGGAACAGACAAAACGGAGGAAAAAGCGCCAGCAGGAAGATCGAGACCGTGAAGAGACGGAGGAACTGTACCGCGTTAATAACGCACGAAAGTTCTATGAGAAGTTGAACCGTTCACGTAAGGGCCACGTGCCACAGCCCGATATGTGTAAGGACATAAACGGGAACCTTCTTACGAACGAGCGTGAGGTGATCCAAAGGTGGCGGCAGCACTACGAAGAGCACCTGAATGGCGATATGGCAGACAACGGTGGCGGTATGGTAATGAACCAAGGAGCACGCGCGCAGGACATGCGACTTCCGGCTCCGAATCTCCAGGAAATCCAGGAGGAGATCGGCCGGCTGAAAAACAACAAAGCCCCTGGAGTTGACCAACTACCAGGAGAGCTGTTTAAACACGGTGGTGAAGCACTGGCTCAAGCGCTGCACTGGGTGATTACCAAGGTTTGGGAGGATGAGGTTCTGCCGCAGGAGTGGATGGAAGGTGTCGTGTGTCCCATCTACAAAAAGGGCGATAAGCTGGATTGTAGCAACTACCGCGCAATCACATTGCTGAACGCCGCCTACAAGGTACTCTCCCAAATATTATGCCGCCGACTAACACCAATTGCAACAGAGTTCGTGGGGCAGTACCAGGCGGGATTTATGGGTGAACGCTCTACCACAGACCAGGTGTTCGCCATACGTCAGGTATTGCAGAAATGCCGCGAATACAACGTGCCCACACATCATCTATTTATCGACTTCAAAGCCGCATATGATACAATCGATCGGGACCAGCTATGGCAGCTAATGCACGAAAACGGATTTCCGGATAAACTGATACGGTTGATCAAGGCGACGATGGATCGGGTGATGTGTGTAGTTCGAGTTTCAGGGGCATTCTCGAGTCCCTTCGAAACCCGTAGAGGGTTACGGCAAGGCGATGGTCTTTCGTGTCTGCTATTCAACATCGCTTTGGAGGGAGTAATACGAAGGGCAGGGATTGACACGAGTGGTACGATTTTCACGAAGTCCGTCCAGTTATTTAGTTTCGCCGACGACATTGATATCATGGCACGTAACTTTGAGAGGATGGAGGAAGCCTACATCAGACTGAAAAGCGAAGCTAAACGGATTGGACTAGTCATCAACACGTCGAAGACGAAGTACATGATAGGAAGAGGCTCAAGAGAGGTCAATGTGAGCCACCCACCACGAGTTTCTATCTGTGGTGACGAAATCGAGGTGGTTGAAGAATTCGTGTACTTGGGCTCACTGGTGACAGCCGATAACGATACCAGCAGAGAAATTCGGAGACGCATAGTGGCTGGAAATCGTACGTACTTTGGACTCCGCAAGACGCTTCGATCGAATAGAGTTCGCCGCCGTACCAAACTGACTATCTACAAAACGCTTATAAGACCGGTAGTTCTCTACGGACACGAGACCTGGACGATGCTCGTGGAGGACCAACGCGCACTGGGAGTCTTCGGAAGGAAAGTGTTGCGTACCATCTATGGTGGGTTGCAGATGGCGGACGGTACGTGGAGGAGGCGAATGAACCACGAGTTGCATCAGCTGTTGGGAGAACCATCCATCGTTCACACCGCGAAAATCGGAAGACTGCGGTGGGCCGGGCACGTAGCCAGAATGTCGGGCAGTAATCCGGTAAAAATGGTTCTCGACAACGATCCGACGGGAACAAGAAGGCGAGGTGCACAGCGGGCAAGGTGGATCGATCAGGTGGAGGACGACTTGCGGACCCTCCGCAGACTGCGTGGTTGGCGAAGTGCAGCCATGAACCGAGCTGAATGGAGAAGTCTTTTATGTGCAGCACAGGCCACTCCGGCCTTAGTCTGATGATAAATAAAAAAATTGCTTGAATTGTCGGGCGAACAGATTACATTTCTCTTTTTCGGTATCTGTCATTTCCAAGAAACATAGAACAAGGAAGCTCAGATTCCTTCCGTTTGGAATTAACAAACGACCAAAAGTTTTTTGGGTTCTTACGTAGGTTTGCTTCGGTTCGTCTCACGTGTCGATTGTAGGGAGATGGTTGTACTTGCGGTAACGATTACTTGCGAAATTGAATAGTTGTTTGGAATATGGTGAGCGATAATTGCAGTATTTACGGAGAGCAGCTGAACGCTGTTGTTTCAGTGCGCGTAGGCGTGAATTCGACCATGGAGGTTTCTGCGGGGGTCGTCTGGTTGGAACAGTGTGGAGAAATACTAAAGAAATCCACTGCATCATTGATACTGTTAGTCGATTCAATAAATTGCCAATCAATTACCGCAAGCGCGTCATTCAGTGCAGCATAATCGGCCCGTCGAAAGTCAAGAGAGTAACATTCAGATGGCGACGAATGACGAATCGGATCAGGTAGAGTAAAAGACACTTCGAGAGCAGGGTGATCGGCATGTAAACTGATCAGTGATTCGACTGGTAGGGAAATGCGTGTGCTCGGTAATGCGGGATCATTCGTCAGGACTAGATCTAGCAATCGTCCGTTTCGGTTCGGAATGGAATTTACTTGAGTGAAACCATTAAAGTTAAATCCATCCAACAGAGTACAGCATGCCACCGGCATATGCGAAAGCAGTGGATCTATCACAGGTATGTCGTTGTCGGTGAAGCGCCATTGTAATCCGGCTTGGTTGTAGTAGTCAAATAGGAGCGCTGGAGAGTGTGGGCCTAAACTAGAAGAAATTGAGGCTAACGAATCCACATGCTCACGGATAATAGTGGAGTCATTTTTCCGGTCAGGAGGAAGGTAAACTGCGCCTACAGAGAGAGTGTCTCGTGGAAGCTGCACGACAATCCAAAGGTGCTCTAATAAACTAGAGATGGGCGACACCACCGCCACGCAGTTTGTGGCTGTTTAACGTTGATCGGTCAGTTCTAAACACGTTGTACATTGATACGAAAAGTTGCGAAGAATGGATCCTGTCATCCAACCACGTTTCCGTCAAAACAATCAAATCATATTCAGCCTTCGAAACTGCCAGGAAGAACGGGTCAATTTTGGTCCTCAATCCACGAACATTCTGGTAATAAATTCGCAACCCATTTGATCGACGATCCGGAGAGCTGCAAATTAGTGGGGATTCAGGCAAGTTCAAATCATCAGGAAAGTTCAAAACCATGATATTACTTGCCTGAAGTTGCAGGCCGGAAGCCCTCTCTACCATCACCAAACACAGGACCGGGACGATGACAATGGCGGAAGTTAGCAGGAGGCGCGACTGGAATGGGAGGTTCGGAGGCTTCCTCAGTACCTGTTTTAGGGTGTCCCGGATCCGATGAGTTG
This sequence comes from Armigeres subalbatus, assembly GCF_024139115.2. Classification (NCBI taxonomy): domain Eukaryota; kingdom Metazoa; phylum Arthropoda; class Insecta; order Diptera; family Culicidae; genus Armigeres; species Armigeres subalbatus. The sequence goes on from NC_085139.1 coordinate 287,376,224, forward strand.
TTGTCGATAGCGAAAGCAGGCGGGCTGATGTTATTTATTCGTTTTTGTTAATTCCATGAACTCACGAAACTGCAATCCGGATGGCCACGAAGTCGATCTTAAATGACACAAATGTCAAGCTCGATGCATCCCTTCCTTTTGGAACCAACCGCGCCACATCGATGGGATCAGTTGTGTCCAAACAGCGTGAAACAACACTCCGCACGTCATTATCACTTATGAGTGGATTCAACCGAGATAGGTATAACCAAAATTTCACCGGTGGGGCAGCGGGGGAGACAGAAGCCCTGATTCTTTCGGTGGCTGTATACGACCATGAGACATGGACGTTAAAGAAGGCTGATCGGAGAGCTCTCGGAGTGTTTGAGCTTAAGGTGCTGCGGACAATACTCGGCGGTAAACAGGAGAACGGTATCTGGCGGCGTCGCATGAATCACGAATTGTACCAGATGTATAAAGGGCTGGATATTATTAAGCTTATACAATACGGCAGACTATGGTGGGCTGGTCACGTTGTTCGTATGCCGGAAGAACGTCAAGCGAAGATAATATTTAGTAGAGAACCCGGAAGAGGCCGCAGGCTTCGTGGAAGGCCGCGTACACGATGGTTTTTTGCAGTTGAAGAGGACCTGAGGGCGCTCAATGTTCAGGGCGACTGGAAGCGATTGGCCCAGGATCGAGTCCAGTAGAGAAGGATACTCCATTCGGCGTAGGTTCAGCATAGCATTAGCATAAGCATTAGCATTGTTACGGTGTAATTCGTAGATTGGACACTAGTGATACTCATGTTTTATATTTGAGATCCTTATCTAGAATGCTATCAGAAATCAAGAATGGAAGTGGTCTTTGATTCCAGTCTTAAATAAAAATAACAAAAGCATGAGGATTACTACTCCTGGCCACGCCCATCTTCACCGTAACTAGGGAGTGGAAGGAAACGTTGGTGAGGTACTTACTTATTGAGAGGCCACCGACTTAGTGACACCCTCATAAGTACCACGAAGTTGGATAATGAGGAAGGTATTAGTTGGGTCAGGGTATGCCTGTATCTGACAATACAACCATGGTAGATCTTACACCGTAACGCACCACGGAAAGGTGTCTACTCAGCGTTACGGGTTCGTAGGTTCATCGAAGAGCTGTAGCCCATCAAGTATCAAGTAGTATCACATTATAGTGAGTGATTTGCTTGCGCATATTTACGCTTACGAGAACAATACAATCGAAATTTTCTTGAAAATCGTGATTTTTATTCTCTATACCTCGTATTGATTAGAAAATGAGCAACATTGTAATAAGAAAAATGTTTTTTTGCTATTTCAAGCATGCTGTATTGGAAATAAGAGGAAAAATAGTTTTTCGAATTTTTTTTTTCTGAAGGGTAAACGATGGCCAGGGCTGACAATAGTCATCGTCATAGCACGAAATGCCACAGTAGCGACGAGGTGCAGTGTCTTCATTGTTACTCCACACATCGTCAATGACACGCACGACATTAGCTTTCGTCGTGTAACCAAATCGTCTTGACGACATCGAAGAACGAAGACTTCATACCGTTTTTCTTCAAATGGCAGCTGCCATGCGAAGATTTTTATTAATCCTTTGTAATAATAAGATTGAAGTGACGTATGAAGGCGTTATGAATGTTATCGATACATTTATGTTACCAAAGTTCGTACTATTTGTTTATTTGAGACGCCATTATGTTTTTAACCAGTCCGCCTATAATGACGTACAATCAATTGTGTGAAGAAGTGACGACGAAAATAGTCATAACTTTTGGTTGCGCGACTATCGTCGTGGTACGCATGCGGCGCGAAGAAAACGAATAGGTGTTGCGTCGTGCAATGTTATGACGAAGACTAAATTTTTTTCGCTTCCTTCATACGACGAGAATGACTATTGTCAGCCCTGGACGATGGCCATTAAGACCGTGAAGAGACGGAGCAAATGTACACACGAAAGGTCTATGAAAAGTTGAACTTTTCACGTAAGAACTACGGGTCACAGCCTGATATGTATAAGAATATGAACGGAAATGTTTTTCACGAACGAGGTGATCCAAAGGTAGCGGCAGCACTACGGAGAGCGCCTGAATAGTGATGTACCAAGAAACGATTGTGATATGGTGATAAACCTGGAAGTAGGAACAATAACAAAGCCCTTGTGGTTGATCAACTACCAGGAGAGCTACCAGGGTTTTGTTGCCTATATACAACAGAATTCGGTTTCATTTGAGTTGCAGTGACGGCTTTGACAGGTTTTGTTCTATTATTGTCAGGGGGGTTTTCGATGACTGATTATGCTCAAATTTGGCCTAAACATTCTTTGCATATCAAAGAATATTGTGGCCAAATTCCATAAAACTTGGTTGACAAAAACCCCCTGACAATAATAGAACAAAACCTGCCAAAGCCGTCTTTTCCCCTAATAAAATCGGTCCAAATTATGCTGCTAAGGGTAACTCCAATAAATCAGAAAATAAGACTTTTGGTACATGATCTAAATAGTTCTACCGAGCACATTATGCTTTCAGAAAGAGTTGAGATGCACGACTTTCATATTCTCTATGTAAATTATGCTCTCGTATGGACAATATCACTTGCTTCTTATACATACCTACCAGATTCTAAATTACTGTGGAAGCACAATTCAACGCTCAATGCTCCAAGTCAAAGTGAATTTATTCGAATAGCTGCTCAAAACTAAGTAACCACAGACTACTGCAAGATAACGGGCTAAGTCAGTTTTATTCACCACGCGAAATAAATTATTATTCATCGCCCAACCGTTTGTTCATAGCGCAAAAGCGCCCAGTCTCAAGCAACACGTTGAGCGATCCCTCCCAAGCAGTTTATACATCGGAATCGAGCAGCGACGACGACGCGACGGTGTAATCAAAGTTGGCTTGGCTGTATTTTCCCCACTCTCCTTACTTACCACTATACGAATGCCGATGGTGATAGTTCCTTCAAAGCTTCCTTCCTAGCTTCGAAGCGGTGATTAATGGCACCGGAAGTCGGCTTCTATCACCGTTCACAGTGCTCGCTCAGTGAAATTTCCAACTCGTATCATCAGAACAAAAACCACTCGAAACTATCCTCTTCTGTATGGACTACCTGCACTAACACTGCCGATAGGTAAGAAGCTTTAGTTTTTCTATGACCACTTTTCAATTAAAAATCACAGACTGCAAAAATAATATATGATGGTTAGTGCCTTTCTTCTCCTTATGAGCATAATGTGGTTCTTACAGTTTTTAACATATACTCGTCAGTTTTTTGCCCTTTGATCTAGTTACTTAGCAAACAGTTACTAACCTACATTACACATAGTTGAAGCGTCCCAGCCAAGAGATGGAATTCTTTTTTATTACTTATCTGTGCTTTACTTCACAACGTACTTAGATTTTCGCTACACACCTAAAAATAATCATGTAATTTTAGGTGCTGTGACAACGACATATTCGAGCGTCACTTTTGACGTAAAATTAGGTGATAATTTAATTTTACATCACAACTATATTGACGAAAAAATTGAAGGATCAGAACGAGGACCGAACATAAGCCCGCTGAGTGAGAGCCCAACACGTAACCACTCAGCTATCTTCGTCTCTTGATAGAGAGGTGATCGAAGTAAAGCATGTTCCACGATTTGCACTGAACAAGTATTTCACTGCATCGGGCATCGACTGCCAGACCGTTAGGTGCGTCGCATCGGGTGCTGTGTTTGGGTTTCATGACATGTAATTTTAAATCATGTAACATTGAAAAATATGCGATTCAGTTTATGTCATGTGGTTTTGTGTCATTTTATTCACGTACGTCACCTGTAATATTCATATTTTTTTGGTGTGTAGGTAACGTCTATTTTGGTTTCCGCCTGACTTTGGTTCATTAAATTATTACCCGTATTCGATTATTAATTATTTACAAAACGTATGTTGCGCTTTCCCACCGTGAGATGTACATTCGCCGTGAGGGTGTGATTCACGTCTGCATTTTTGTTCTGCGCTATTGTTTGTCGCAATTCAGTGTAGTATGTGGTTTGTTTACAGCTTCCACGGTTCCCATTTGATCTGCGGGAGAACCTGTTTTCTGGGAAAAGGTTGTTTGTACACTTATAAACCCTTGGAAGCATTGTCACGATTTCAGATGCTGCGGCAACCGGTGGCTGTTTTTTATTTGTTTTGTTCGGGATCAGGAAGGAGAATGCTCGAAGGCGAATTGTGGATACAGTTCGCAGTTCTTTTGTGTTTGTTTCCGGATATAAATTATTCAAAGAGTGGAGGTTACTCTGGTGATTTCAACAGACGGGTCAAGTCAAAGAACTACAGTAGAGTAGGTTGTAATGAATTATTTAATTATTGAGTTGTTGCTGTAATTTTTTTAAACTGTTTCAGAAGTACATTCTGAACATATAGACTTGACTTCTACAGAATGTCAAAATTTAACCTCGCATTAATGCCGCAATCGATTCCTTCACGTTTTGGTCAAGTTTTCCCAAGCTACTCGAGAAAGTTAAAAAAAAAGTTAATATATGATCTACTGAAGATGGAAGAATTCAGCTCCTTCCAATAAATATAAAGTAATATAAATATATCAGCCTCGTTAAACATTGATTTGCCTCTCAGATCTCACCAGAATAACTTCCCCTTCGCGAACATACCTTACGAACTGTCACACAAATGCAGCAATCTCCTACCCCAGAACGATCAAATGTCCACCCTTGATAACCGGCTCCCACCCACGCTGCCCTCCCTCGCACTCTCCGACCCGTTCCCCAGTCCATTATCCTGCCCGTGCCTACTGCTTCCAGCGCTACCATAGCCCGAGTAACCCGGGCTTTCCATCACCAACGGATGACAGATGTCATAAACCGGCGCCCGACTGACGATTCCCCTCGACGCCCCATCCGTCGTCGGCGACGTGCTCATCGTTGTGGCCGGTGCCATCGATACAGCTCCGCCCGCCAAACCTGACGACGAAGCGTTGGTCACACTGTTGCTGCGGCCTCCCCGAGCGGCACCGCTTAGCCGCGGGCTGGAATTCGAACTGACGCTCGGGCCAAACGATCGTCATCTGCTGTCCGACAGGTCTCCCACCGGATCGCTGTCGTCGCCAATGGATTGAGCCGCCGCCGACGGCGATATGCTCGGAGTTCGGGCACCGTGCATCCGAATCTGCGACATGTCCGACCCCCGCCGGCTGGCTGGCCGCGGAATCGAATCCGCCGAGCAGAAACACCGGCAAATCAACCGCTTGAACGCGAATCGGAAGTCTTTGGAGAACAAGGCGTAGATCATGGGGTTTATGGCTGAGTTGCAGTACCCGATCCAGAACACGATCGAGAACAGCATGTCGTTGATGCAGTTGTCGCAGAAGGGCCTTATCAGGTACATGGTGAAGAACGGAAGCCAACACAGAATGAACAGTCCGACGATGATGGCCAGCGTTTTGGCCGCCTTGGTTTCCATTCGGAAGCGCTTAACCTGAGCTTTGATGTTGCGCTTGCCCATCCGCTTACTGGACCGCGGTGACAGCAAACTACGGCCCTGTCCGTCCACCGTCAGATATTGGCCGCTTCCGCTCTGCTCTTTGGAAGGCCTCCGGAAAATGTGCGAAGCATTGTGCTCTCGGCCTCCATTCGAGGAATAGTGCACCGCATACAGCAGCTTCCCGCCATCACCCGCCGACGAACCCTGGTTCAGATTCTCCGTCGACGGATAGGACACGGAGATTTTGATCTTCTCGTGGTTCTTGCAGCGGGTCATATACCGCGACAGGCGCTCCGGCGAGGCACTTCCGATGCTGGTGGTTGTACTGTGGGTGCTTCCGTTGCTGTGCGGGGACTCGTGGTGGGCACCGAGAATTCCGGCACCACCAACACCGCCCCCGATCGATGGCGTCCCGTGAGCACTGGTAGTGGAACCCCGGCCCCGATGAATCCGCAGCGTCAGCCGGTTGTCATCGAAGCGGTTGCCCATTCCTGTTGCAGATGAAGGAAATGAAGAGAAAGGAAGAAGAAGAAGAAAATTTGGAATTAGTTTTCTAATGGTCAACGATGAGTTTGAGATTTCTAGAAGATAGGACTCCATTTTTTTAAATCCTAATACCTGCCGAAGTTGGGCAAACAGTCCCAAAACGTGAAAATGCCTTTAATAAAAAATAAGTGTTGCGTGTACTGCAAATAATTTTCATATCTTTCGAATCTGAAACGCCTTAGGAAACTAACATCGGGAATGAATTGCAATCCTAACTCGGGAACATAACCTTCGATACATAATCACCGGTTTCGAGTGCTGACCGCCTTTCGTTCTACGTTATTACACCCTCGAGAGGGATTATTTATCCCTTGTTCTACACAATATTGTACAAACATTTTCCACCCAATAGAGGCAGAATAAAACCTAAATCCAAACGATGACAAATCAGGCGACGACCGCATTTTCACCCCCCTGAAAACGCGTAAGCAAATTGTCGCCCTTTCATTTCGTTCCGTGTGTAATCCATAAACTGGGAATCTGATGGAGCCGTGTGCGGTATGGGGCCAACGACGACGGTTCATATTCATAAAAGGGACCGCACATTTCTTGGGCGCCCGGGTTTCCCATTCACGGACGGAGTGTTTTTCCCGAAGAAGACCAAGACGGTTCCGGCTCATCCGGAGAGTGCTGTGGAAGGGGGGATCCGAAAGCAGCATCATCCAGATCCAGTGGCCCAAAGTCATCAAATTTGTAATCGAGTCCTGAATAAATAATGGCGGCAGTGCGGCTCGTACTGCGGCGGAATACCTCTGCACGGACTAAGTCTTGTATCATCAGCAGAGCAAGCAAAGCGGCAAGGGAAAAGAAAAGCACGTTGTCGGATTTTGAATCTTTTGAATTGATTTTGTGAGTAGTGTCTTTCCCTTTCGTTCATCATCGTAATGAAAACAATTTTGTGGATAGTCGGGCGAATGCCAAAATTTCACCTTAATCAAGTCTCAGTAACTTGAAGTTATGAAAATGTCATGAACGTTTTTCGAATGACAAATTACCCCACTGGCTTACAACGCTGGCTAGTGAACATTTGTTTCTAGTATCGGTCAAGCCAGTAGATGTATAAGTATTAGATTGATAATGGCGCTTCAAATCTTGTGATCAACATGTTTTTCTCACTTTATGTGGCAAATGTCCATGTTTTTCATCATTGGGGCCCAATTTTCACACATAAGGAAAAGAAACCCAAAACAATACATTTGACATTCAAGGTGCCGACCAAAATAAAATCAAGGATTCAATGATTATTTTCCATCCTGGTTTAATGTGAAGCTTCTTTATTTACTCAAGCTTCTTTATTTACTTTACGATTCTTTTTTTTACTCAAGGCAGTATGTGAAACAATCTTGAACAGGATGCTGACACAAGATGCTTAATTCTTTGTCGAATGATTCACTGAAGTAAGTGAATAAAAGTATTACAATACTGGGCAAATTGTCTCTTTCAATCCGCCAGACTATAAGTATTTCGTCTTAAGGACAGTCATCACGGAATCCTAATGTAAAAGTACTCGCGTTTTCATGGGCACACCACTCAATACTGAAGCAACGCACAACTGTCATTTTATTATTACAGATTTGCTGCATCACAGCATGCGTGAAATAATTAAAATGACAGTTGTGCGCTGCTTCCGTATTGAGTGGTGTGCCCTTGAAAACGCGAGTACTTTTACATTAGGATTCCGTGAGGATTGTCCTTAGAACTTTAGCGCGAGGATATCCAACAAGGAATCCCTATGAGTAGTGACGTTGCATGAGGAATGCCATGTGGGTTTGCTTCAGTTGTTGTACAGCTTCACAGCCTACTGCTCCTCACGGTGGGTAAGATGATTTATTCATAAACGCCATGTAAGCTCATTGTTCTTGTATTTACTTTTTTCCATACCAGCATCAGCAGTAGTGGCAATGCGGCACAAGTCAACCCGCTGCGGCGCAACAGGCAGCAGCGGTCATGTCACCCGTGTGTGATGCGGTGGAGGGAGGAATGAATGAGGTGACATCTGCTCTGTGGTTGATGCTGATTGATGTATTGTTGATTTGATTTGAGCGAAATTGGTTTCTGTTCTGGAATTTGGGATGCACGTGACATGTATCAGAATATGCTTGCCAATGGTGTTAACAGACGAATAATAACAGCAAAATATTTAGAAAAATTCGAAAGTGAAAATGGTAATGGACTGCATACCCGATCAGAAATGCTTAACAAAATTGTAACTCAATTCTATCAACTGTTGTTATTTAAAACAACGTGTGTTAAAATTATTTCATATCAAAATTATAACAACAGTTATAGTTATGAATATTTTCACAAAATAATTGCCTACATTTTTTGTAGACATTGGAAAAAAAATCGGAGGTAATCACCTTCAGTATAACTTGAACCCGCTCGATATTAAGGTCTGAGGGAAGCTCTCTCGCGATAGAGCGCTATTTTCGTACTAAAATGTTTATAACTCGGAACTGGGAACACATTTTGCTTACCCCAACTGACAATCTCTTTGAAATTTATCAAGGAATGTTCCTACAAAATTTCACGGACCTACTATTTCTCAAATTTGAATTAAGCTCTAAATACTGAACAATTGTACAACTGAAATTATCGCTTCTCAGTACCTCTCTCCGATGATTTGAGGCACAAAGGAACCGAATTTCGCAAAACCCAACTGTCAAAAGTTTTGAATTTTTCCAACGATCATTTTGATGTAATAAAAAGTATATGTCACCGCAATAAATTTTGCAGGAAGCTCTTTTTACTTCAACCAAGTTTTTTAAATTCCATACAAAAGTTACCATTTCGGGAGAGCAGCCAACAGCATATTTTCTTGTGGCGCACGGCAGGAAAGGAGCGATGAGAGCGATAGAAAGTCCGTCAACTTTGCATCTAGCGTGACACTAGAAAAAAGCGTATTCCTATTTGTGAAGACGAAGATAACCAAATATATAAATTGGAATCAAATAAAGGAATGAGATGAGATAAACAAATGAAAATAAACAAGACAATTAAGACAAATCAAACAAATAAGCCAAATTAAACAAATAAGACAAACAAAGCAAATAAGACAAATAAGACAAATAGGACAAATAAAACAAATAAGACAAATTCCTTCGGAAGTTCCTCCAGGAATTCCTGAAGAAGTTCCTCCAGGAATTCTTTCGGAAGTTCTTCCAGGAATTCTTTCGGAAGTTCTTCCAGGAATTCCTAAGTAAGTTCCTCCAGAAATTCCTTCGGAATGTTCTTCCAGGAATTCCTTCGGAAGATTCTCCAGGAATTCCTTCGGAAGTTCATCCATGCATTCCATCGGATGTTTCTCCAGGAATTTCTCCGGAACTTCCTCCAAAATTCCTTCGGAAGTTTCTCCAGGAATTCCCTCGGTAGTTCCTCCAGGAATTACCTCGGAAATTTCTACAGGAATTGCTGTGGAAGTCCCTCCAGGAATTCCTTCGGAAGTTCCTCCAGGAATTCCTTCGGAAGTTCCTCCAGGAATTGCTTCGGAAGTTCCTCCAGGAATTCCTTCGAAAAATCCTCCAGGAATTCCTTCGAAAGTTCCTCCAGGAATTCCTTCGGAAGTTCCTCCAGGAATTCCTCCGGAAGTTCCTCAAGGAATTCCTTCGCAAGTTCCTAACGGAATTCCTTCGGAAATTCCTCCGGGAATTCCTTCGTAATTTCCTCCAGGAATTCCTTCGTAATTTCCTCCAGAAATCCTTCGGAAGTTCCTCCAGGAATTCCTCCGGAAGTTCCTCCAGGAATTCCTTCGGTAGTTCCTCCAGGAATTCCTTCGGAAGTTCTTCCAGGAATTCCTTCGGAAGTTCCTCCAGGAATTCCTTCGGAAGTTCCTCCAGGAATTCCTTCGGAAAATCCTCCAGGAATTTCTTCGAAAGATCCTCCAGGAATTCCTTCGGAAGTTCCTCCAGGAATTCCTACGGAAGTTCCTCCGGGAATTCCTCCGGAAGTTCCTCCGGGAATTCCTCCGGAAGTTCCTCCGGGAATTCCTCCGGAAGTTTTTCCGGAAATTTCTCCGGAAGTTTCTTCGGAAGTTTCTCCAGAAATTCCTTCCTTTAGGAACTTACTTTATTTTTCTTCTTAGTCTTATCTATCTTTGTTATTATTTGTCTTTTTTGTTTTATTTACACCAGCACCACTGTTATCACCCAAATATTTTTCAAAGCTTGTGTGGAAACCATGTACAGAAATCCTCTGACGATATTTTCTAATGTTGTTCTAGAAACGGCTCATGTTTTCATTTTCCAAAACCAGCTGGAGTTTGTTTATTTTGATTTCCTCATTGCGTGATTGGTCGCCGCTGCTGCTGTTCTCTCGCCGAACCACTGCATGAGTGATAAATTTCTTCCGCATTGTTGCCAATTCCTTTTGTTCTCCGTTTACAGCAAATTCTCAAGCAATTGTAAACTGCATAATGATGAAATAATTTTGGCGACACTGACAGCGTCATTCTGGCGGGCTGAATTGGGCAATTTTCTCTCTCAGAGAGTGCTACCACGTGCTTTTTTAACGGAAAACTCTTCCCACAGACCTTTAATACCGATGTGCTTTACTACAGGTGTGGCCCAAACCCCAAAGTAGTATTTGTTTAACGAAAATTCGCTCTTTTGAGAGAGAAACTCTCAGCTGGGTTGCCGAAGATGGCCGAAGGTGGCCGAATGTGACGTCACGTCTGGCATACTCAGTACAATTTTTATAACAGACGTGACGTTTCATTTCGCCCACCCACTGTGGGTGGCAATGTTTACGTTATTTTTTCGACTACTACAGACATAGAGGACTTTGGCCCACACCTTTACTGAAGCACATCGCCTTAATACATAGCTGGAACAAAGTTAATTGCCTACATTATGGATGGAAATCCGGCATGGTAGCGTACCAGATTTCTATCCGTGATGTAGGCAATTACCTTGAAAGTAGATTTTTGTACTGAAAAAATATATCAACGTTTGTTATAATGTTGATATGAAGGTATCAACCTCTGTTTAAATTATGTTATGGCTGGAGATATTTTTGATATATTTTTTTTTATTTTAACAACTAACCAGCAAAATTTATAACACATTTTGTTACATATTTTTCTGAAATAAATAACTCCACTTGTTATAATTTTGTTATGCATTCTTGATCGGGTATGCAGTCCATTACCATATAGGTCATTGCGCGCCGCAAACCTAACCTCACTCTTTTGACAGGTACTGGTCCTGTTGTTTACGTTTCGAACTTAGAAATTTTTTGATCCAAATTAAATCTGCATATTTCACGATTTTGAAGACATTCCGTACATTCCGCATTCAAAAATTGGTAATTATCGATAAGCTTAGGTAAGTGTCAATCGAGACGTTTTCGGTGAAAGAGTTGTACTATTTTTCCGAACTTTGGCGGACAATATTCGGTCAGAGCGGTCAGGACCCGTTTCAAATCGCGAACCGATCAGACCACGGTATCCGGAGATACGGCGGTTTTTTTTTCTCTTCGGCCATTTAGGCCGGTTCTAACTCTCGTAGAGAGGTGGAATTGAACCGTGGCTAGACCCTCCCTGTGCGGTGGGGAGGTCCCAGGACACTCCTGCTGAGCGACGGGCATCTTAAAGAAGAGCTGAATAGTGCGTCCCATCCTGATAGCGTCCTTCTAAGGTGTATAAAAATGGGGACAAATTGGGTGTTTTTGCCTTTTTACTCTCCAGTGCAATCGCACTGAACAAGTTTTGATTTTGAAAAAAATGAGTTGGCTTTCAAAGTGCATTCGTGCAATGGCGTCTTCGAGACATTTTATCAGTAAGTCGACGCGCTTCTATTAAATAAACGCGCACAAAACACGATTTTAGCCATTGTGCATCGGTGTGTGGTGGAGACGCATAGCCGCTAGTGCGACCAAATAGTGACTTGCGCGAAAGGTGTGAAACGAACCATCTTGTTAGGGTGGTCGTCATTAAAGCGCATTTTACAACTCCCGTGAACGTGAACGTGAACAAACTGTTTTTCGATAATAACTTCTTGATACATACTCAAATCGTGAGGGAATCGTGTTCAAATGAAAGGCAGATGCTGCATTTAGTAGTGAGATGCATAAAAACATGAAAAACATTAATAATATCAGATTTATGAGCATTCCACGGTCATGCCTGTGAAATCATCGTGAAATCGTATCTGCGGTGAACTCACCGCAAATGTAAACGCGACGGTGAACATGAACGTGGAGCTGTGGTGAATTCAAAAATACAAGGAGAAGAGATTGATTTTGATTGGGAGTTCACATCGACCGAGAGTGTTTTCAGGTGTTTACTGTTCTCGTTGAATCGGTTTCGGGTGGGTTCCTGCTTTGGTGTCGCTGTCGCCCATTTTAATACTCGTTTCGGTTTGGTCGAAAGGAAACTAACTCAGTAGTTTCTCATAAATTAATTGTGTTTCTTTTTTTATTATTTGGTAATATTATTTTTTTCTTTTTAAATATTTTTTTATTTTAATACTTCAATCATTCGTATATTCAAACCAAAAATGTATATTTTCATAGATAGATTACTTCATTCATAAAAAATATAAAAAATATAATAGTTCCTCTTCAATGACTCTATATTACCACTGAATATTGGCCTGCTTCTTTACTCAATGTTCCATAAACATTTCCACAGTTATTATTTGATGTTTCTATTTCTGTGCCCGTCTATTGCATGGATATGTGTCTTATGTGGCAAGTACAAAGATACGCTATGCCCAGTGAGTTGAGAATGCCCGAAAATCCGAAAAAAAAAATCTTTAAGGCCGCAACGAAAATCGAGAATACTCCGCCTTTGCTGACAAGGCTAACTAGAAACCATTGTATTTATTATTTTATTTATTATTTTTTTATTTCATGATTTATATTAAATGTAATAGTTAATTTATATTTTATTAAATTATATTAATTTATACGGGTCTCCAGCTAGCCTTGCGAGCAAAGGCGTAGGATTCCCAACCCAAATGGCGAGTTCGATTCTTGGTCCGACCTAGAATGTTTGCGGGTTGGAAACATTATCGGCTCCCTTCCAGTGTATAGTGTATCCATTTTACTTGCCATACAAGATACATACTTATGCAATTGACAGAAATGCCAATAGAACACTAAGTTAAAGGTAAGCCAAGTTTCAGTGGAATGTAGAGCCAATGCACACTGGGAAAACCCGATTTCGAAGGAGGAATTTTTTTAAATTTTTTTTACGAGCAATTTACGGAAGAAATCAAGGGCTTATTCGAAAGGGAATTTTCCAAGAAAATTCAGTGAGTGCTGTTTCATTGGATGTGGAACACTACTGTATGTAGATATTGAGCATGTTTTGCCCCAATGTTCCATATATCACGAGTTTTCATATTTTTTGTCATTTATCTTTAGGAAATTGCTCTAAAATTGTGTTCATCTCTTCACTGTGGATCCATAGAGGGGCACTAAATATGGTAAAAGTTAGAAATTTAAGGGATTTAGGGGTCAAATAAGCATCAAAGTGCATTTTATGCGAACTTTCATGTATTCTGTAAAAATGAATAATATTTACAAATAATTCGACAAATAAGTCGAGTCAAGTACGAGACACTGAAGACGGCCTTACTGTTGAGGTCGAAATACGTATCTGTCAGGATACAATTAAGTGGTGGAATTCAATGGGATTGTTTAAACTCGTCTTATGACATGTGAAAACATTCCACTAAAAAGCTCAAAATAATTTTCTTATACAAATAATTGTTGATATAATTGTCCAAAAATGTTATACAGATATTGATAAATGTTTGTGAAACAATAACTAATGAAGTAAATCATTTCGCAAATGTGATTTATTGGATAAAACACGATTTTTAAATACTTTTGAATAGAGCCAATGCCGAACATTTCCAAACCATACCCGATTACACAACTAGACAAGAGTTATCATATTATTTGAGAGTCGATGTGACAATAGATAGGATGAGTTCGGAAATATTCTTTTCTTATGCCTTTTCGCCCAAATTCCTCTATGAAATTATATAGCTCAGTAATTGTGAGTTAAAAAATGATGGAGTAATAATAATTCAATGATAATTTGTCAATTATACTATGGAAATAACAAATGTTCATATATTGCATTGAAATTGATTCCAGGGGGTTTTTGAGGTCAAACAAGCTCAGAAGCTTATTTTATATTAAAAATACATTCTCAAAAATGCGCTTTGATGATTATTTTACCCCAAAATCACTTTAATTTCCAACTTTTACCAACAAAATATGCTTAATACTTTTTGAGAATCAACGATGAAGAAAAAAAAATACAATTTTAGTACAATATTTTACAGATAAAAGGACGAAAAAATGAAAAATTTGGATTTATGGGACATTGAAGTAAAACTAGCTCATTCAATGAAATATATGATTATTCGTTATTTCCATTATATCATTGGCAATTTTATTTGAATTAATAGTATTGTCAGTTTCGCTGGTAACAAAACGCATCGATCACTTTTTTGCACCTTTAAAATCGTCGCCAATATCTTTAATTTAAATCTGTGTTAATGCAAAGCCAAATCATTAAAACATGCAAAAAAAAGTACTCAATTTCTGGAAATAATCTGATTATTGAAATCAACAATTTTGTTCACATAAGATCTAACAGATCTTATGGACATGTTTGCTGGCGACTATTTCGGTGACAATTTGCTTTGCGACGATTTTAAATCGTAATAAATAAAATGCATATTGACGTTTATTAAACAACAAAATCCCTTAAATTTTCAACTTTTACCAGCAAAATATATGTAGTGCCCTTCTGTCGATCCACAGTGAAGAGATAAACACAATTAAGAGCAATGTCCTAAAGAAAAAAAGACAAAAATATGTAAACTCGTGATGTATGGGATATTGGGGCAAAACGAGCCTCATAACTACACACAAAAGTATTCCACGTCCTTGATTCTTAAATTCATTGGAAAATTCCCTTTTGAATAAGTGCTTCATCTCTTCTGTAAGTTGTCCGCAAAGAAAGTTATTATTTTTTCCTCTTTTGAAACCTTGTGTCATTTTTTTTTTGTGTATTTTTCACATCATTATTGTTTATTAATTATAATTTGTACATTTGCTTATTTATTGAGTCGCTGATTTACTATGTTTCAAAATTAATTTATTGATTTATTATTTTTTGTTGTTGATATATTAGATTTTTGATTTATTAGTTTATTTTTTTTTAATTTATTAATTTACTGCCCATAAAAGCATAACTTTCCCATATGGATAGCAACTCTTGTAAAAATTGAACTGTTATGCTTGCAGCGGCAGTTTAGTAATTTATTAATTATTAATTGAATAATTCATATTTTTTTTTACTCATCAATTTATTAATTTATTATTTCATTGATTTATGAATTTATTAATTTGTTTGTTTATCAATTTTCTAATTTAATAATTTATTATTATAAGTTTATAAACTTATTTATTATGAAATATTTATTATATATAAATATGAATATTTATAATTTTACTATTTATTTTTTTATTATCCTATTATATTTATTATTTATTATTTTTATGAATTTATTAATCTAAAAATTTATCCATTTATTAGTTTTTCAAATCAATAATTTTGTAACTTAATTTGTTCATTTTTTAATTTATCAACAGATTAATTTCAAGTTATTTATTTATTTATTGATTCATTTGTTTATTCAAAGTCTTAGCTATATTAGGTATAAATGCTTTGGCATATTTTTTCTGCTTTGCCTATTAGGCTACTGCTGAATCATTTGATATGCTTCTGAAATGCTTGCGCATCGTCTATGTTGTTCACGGTGAACAGATTTTCAGAATGCTTTTGGCATTCGAACGTGAACGAGCTCCGTGGAATTTTTTTACCTGTATTCACCAGAGAAAGCTTCTCTCCTCTCTGATATTTACACCATATACGCCATATACACCACAGCGATACAGGGAGAATAAAGAATCTAACAAGATGTGTAGATTGCCTCTCTGACGTTTTCACCCTGCCTATTTGTCCGCCCTTGTTTTTTTTTGGTATGCACATGATCGTATGCTCTTTGCGTTATGACCGTCCACGAGGTACAAATATTAATAATAATTATTATTCAGAATGTTTGTGATTAGGTATAGGGTGTCTGCTCCATTAATAATAACATGCTCCTATATCAATAACATTCGCGAAACAGGCAATTTAGGCTCAATTTGTGTCGTGTGTTGTTGTAATTCTGCTGCTGAAAAAATCACAAAAATGAGAAATAAAACAATTTGCGCACCGATCCTTTGTTTTCGAATGGTATTGATTTGGATACATGGTATGAATTCAAGGAGCAGTTCCCCTATATGAATTTATTCAATATAGGTGTTTATTTGAAAATCAGAAAACATGAATTCCATGAAAACTCAAGAAAGTTATACCTTGTTTTGTCAAACAGTCTATGTGACTTTTTTACATAATTTGGATAAGGACTATCAACAAAATCTCAGCACAGCAAAAATTATTAAATGCATATTAAAACTTTCAATAGTAAGCACAACAATTATATACGATACGATATGTGATCAATTGAATTTTATACACCAAAACTTGAGCAAAATTGGTATTTTTATTGGCGAACTCTGGTCAAATATTCAAACATTAATTAAAACTATTCGAACAAATGAATAATACACTGGATTCTGTTTTTACACGATTTACATTTTCTCAATTTTCCACTCATCCTAAATGTTTAACGCACATTAATTATCATGTGATTTTTCTTTGATTTATTCTGGATTTTTTTAATCATGTTTCGAAGAGTTTGGTGGTCAATTGAAGTCAAACGATCAAACGAGCGAAAAAAAAAATCGTGTAAAAACAAAATCCTGTGCAAATTAAAAAAAAGAGATAAAGAAAAGTATTAAACAAATGTAAGCCAAAAGAGAAAGCCAAAAATTATATCTAGCAAAAGTAAAAAAAAATAATTCCTCATCAAATTAAACTTGTTACTACATGTCAAAATCAATCGTTCAAATGGGATAGAAGTCACTAGATAAAAAATTTGAAGAAATTACTTCTTTTTTCGTACATTCGTATTTTCTTAACTATAATTGCATAATTTAACATTATTGTATTAATGTATGAAACAAAATGAATCATGTGAATTACATGCTTCGTGGGTAGGTTTGCCAGAACTACTCAAATTCGTTAGAGTTAAATAAAACCATCATCGATAAAACGCAGTTTCGAGTTTGTGAGTGACTACTTTCCATCTCATTTATTTTTATTTTCGTATCTCTCTGTTCAGTAGATTTGCTTCTTGCAACATTACAAATTGCTTCATATTTCAATTGCATTATCAATTTATTTAACTAATATTATTTCATTCAACGAATATTTGATAAATTAATGTTTATACATTTTGAAGAAAATCATTAAAATGTAGGCCAACATTCTTGTACATAGAAAATCTAGCAATTCTGTATGGCCCAATTTGTGTATGTAATGATCCTGTACAAAATCATATAGATAATTTAACAAAATGTGTTATTCTCTCCTTTGATGCATACCAGTCGAAAGATAATATTTGGATTCAGGTCAATTGACCACCGGAACTTGTTAATTCAACTTTGAACGGTGCAAAATGTATACATTTGGTAGCACAGTTGAAAATTTGCCATTCAGAAATCATTAAGTATATGTAACTATTGACTTTTCATAACAAAATTCTCGAATATTTAAACGAAAATTACGATTAAAATTGAATAACAACATAGTTTCTTAGATAACCCACTCAAATAATTCATATACATATATGCGATAATATATTTCATTTTTGCCTTTCTCGTACAACTAAGTTGTACCGAAAGGCTATCATTTCACTCCAAATTCGAACTTTTGATAGAAGTCCCGGAGACCCATAGTGTTATATACCATTCGACTCAGCTCGATGAGCTGAACAAATGTCTGTCTGTCCGTGTGTGCGTGTGTGTGTGTGTATGTGTGTGCGTGTGTGTGTGCACAAAATGCCATAAAAACATTAGCCAAATTTTCACATAGAAACTCTTAACCGATTTTCTTGCAACAAGTTGCATCCGACAGAGACTAAAACGCTGTTGATCACTATTGAATTTCATAATAATTGAAAATTGCAAAAAATAGATAATATTAAAATAGTGATGAGGCATAGTCACATAGAACAATAATGTGTTATGAAAAATGCCTTGCATCTATGAATATTTTTAAAGTTTATCCGTGGCTTGCTCCCATTAAGAGTTTCATCGTACTATAAAGATGCTCGTGTTGCACGCATTTAGGCGTAGGTATGCTCTTCGTTCAGTTTCATAGTACTATGAAATTGTCCGAAAGTCAAAATTCGAACATAGGAAATTCGAGAAACTTTTGGCAGCGCCATCTGTCGTCTACTAGTGTAAATTTTCTATCATAACATTAGACGGTGTAACTGTTTTGCCTTTCTTGTACATCATCGAGGTGTAGACGTAAAGGCTACATTTATTACCTTTTTGCGCGAGAAAGGCGCCATCACCGCTAGGTGGATTAATCTGGGTTTTATTTTCTTCGTTTACTACTGCACACTTACTTGCTGCCTGTATTCGTGGGCAATAATTCAACACTTCCAACTAGACTCGATTGTCCACGACGATGTTCACTGTGAAATTATCGCTCTTTCTCACCTCTTGTTCATGTTCATGTTCACGGGAGGTGTACAGAGGGCTTACTTGCGCGGCGGGAGGTGATGAACTCTTTTTCGTATCGGTGGGGTGGAGACACACGGCCAGTAAAGCCTCAAAACAGCGCAGTGTGAATGTAGACAATTTTTTCGCAAGTGAGAAAGCCGCTTATAACGGTAGCGGCACAGTAAAGATTTCATCTCGGTACATTTTTCACGACGTCGAACTTTTCGCGTAGCTCGATTCGACGAGCACACTTCGAAATCCACCCGAAATTCGCGCCACCCCATTTCGCCTAGGAGAAACTATGGAGAATTCTCATACAAATGGGCGGCCAAAAATATTTTTTTAATAAAAACTGTTTCTACGCAACATATATTATGTGAAGGAATATTCAAGAACCTTTTTTAACCCTTTAAGCCTAGTACGCAGTTCTCAAGGAAAATGGTCAAGGAAAATTTGATCAAATTTCCAAAGTAATATTGACGTAATATGACCTAATGATAAAGTAGGCGAAAAAAACATGTTTGTCTGTCATCAAGTAGGTAAGAAATTGGAAATTAACAGCTGCAATTTGTTTTCTAAAAATAATAATCTCTTGAAGCATCTCTTCGCCCGCATCGTCGTTGGTGTTGTAATGTTCGACGAGCCCCGTGGCAGTACCCTCTCAGGATCGGCGAAACTTGGTCGGATTTCTTTACCAGAACTTGTCGTCGTGCATGGGGAACTACGTGGACGTTCCGCCCGGGGTTTTTGGATCGTAGAATGGCTGCGAGGGACCTATCTTTCGCACTCTCCCGTTCCTTGCTGGGATAGTTATAGCCAGAATTGCTCGTCATGTGTGGTAAATCTTGAAGCTTTGCCTGATTCTTCCGGCTGCAGTGTCAATAACGATCTTTTGCTTTTCAGCCGTGGCGTCTGGTCCAAAATGGCGCCCTTTATGTCCACATGGAAGACTATTTCGCTATAGGCCCGAAGGCCCCTTCAATGGACGAGGAAACGAGTGGTTCCAAAGCCCAATTAGTGCATGATTTTGTGGATGTGTAGAAATGACCAGTTCACATGCTCGTCGATGAGAGGGGGACCCAGGTCCGAGTTCGATAGCAAATCTCCAGGTTTCACTTGTTTCGTCCTGTAGACACTTCACTATGTAACGTATTAGCTGAAGCTCAGTACAAACAGTAGCTTATGCGCCTCAAATAAGGAAGACTGCTGATGCTATTTTGGGATCCCGGCTATAAGACCTTCTGCTAGGGCGAGTCTTTCAATGGCTCAAACACTACGGGAAATATTGCACCCAAACGGTGAATAAACTTACCTGTTCAAACCCCCGTGCAAAGAGAGAACTCTTTAGTGGACAGGAATTATAAATTCAAATCGGTTAAATGAGAAAAAGAATAAAAACAAACATCGAATTCATTTCAATTGAGATGTTAACCAATGCAGAATAAGCTCATACGGGTAACTACTTGGGACCAATGCACGAATGGAGATAATTAACTTTATTGGTCCAATTTCAGCGTGCACATACTCTCTCCTAGCTACCCTGACCTTCTCTAAATCTAGCTATGTTGCTTATGAGTACTTGCCGGCGCTGAAGGTCCAACGACGGTTGATCGAGGCCCCGACAAGGATCGAATTATGCTGACTCTCACGTTTTCTCCTCTCCGTTGTCCACGCTTTGAACCAGGTGGGACACACCTTACCAAGCTTGATGTTGAAAACCAGCAATGCGAAAAAAGCTCATCCGTCGTCTCACACTAGGCCTCGAAAAAAAAATCCAAGTGACGACCGCGTGTTAACGAGCGATCCTTCCAACCGTGGGCTTTGTTAGATCGGTTAGGCGTGATTCAATGATGTTGCGTTCGAATGGGCGGAATTCGTATATATGTGCGCACGAGTACCCCTGGCGCAACGGCATACGCATCAAGTCTGCAGAGAACGTGGATGGTAATTTGGCGGGTGGTTCAATCCTACACAAGTACCCTACGTTGTAGGGGATTTCTAGAACGCAGTTCGGTTTTGTTAGAGAACGATCCTATTTTGAAGCGATATAGAGCGGCTTACCTTGCTTCGGGTTCTAACTAATAGTTGCACATGTGATGCCTCCCGCCTCCAAGAATATGGCCATTCGCAGCACCTACTTCCAACACAGCCTTCCGTATCGGTACACCTGGAGATCACCACTGCAGACAGAATCACAAATTGACCACGTTCTGATTGATGGACGGCACTTCTCCGACATTATCGACGTCAGGACATATCGTGGCGCTAACATCGACTCTGACCACTATCTGGTGATGGTTAAACTGCGCCCAAAACTATCCGTCATCAACAATGTTCGGTACCGACGACCGCCGCGGTACGACCTAGAGCGACTGAAGCAACCTGATGTCGCCAGTGCATACGCGCAGCATCTCGAGGCAGCGTTGCCGGAAGAGGGTGAGCTCGATGGGGCCCCTCTTGAGGACTGCTGGAATACAGTCAAAGCAGCAATTAACGACGCAACGGAGAACAACGTCGGGTATGTGGGACGAAGTCGACGGAACGATTGGTTCGACAAAGAGTGCAGACAGATTCTGGAGGAGAAGGAAGCAGCGTGGGCGGTCGCGCTGCAGCAAGGTACCCGGCAGAACGTGGAACGTTATAGACGGAAGCGGAGACAGCAGACCCGCATTTTCCAGGAGAAGAAACGCCACTTGGAAGAAGCGGAGTGCGAGGAGATGAAACAGCTGTTCCGTTCTCAAGAAACACGCAAGTTCTATCAGCATTCCGCAAAGGCTTCGTGCCGCGAGCCGAAATGTGCGTGGATAAGGATGGGAGCATCTTGACGGACCAACGTGTGGTGATCGAACTACACTACGAGGAACATTTGAATGGCACTGAGAGTACAGGCAGTGAAAGTCAAGGCAGCGAAGGAGATGACCACGTCAGTTCAGCGGACGATGGAAGCCAACCAGCAGCCCCCACCTTGAGGGAAATTGAGGATGCCATCCAACAGCTAAAAACCAATAAAGCAGCTGGTAAGGACGGTATCGGATCTGAGCTCATCAAGATGGGATCAGAAAAGCTGGGCACTTGCCTGGACAAACTGATTGTCAGAATCTGGGAAACTGGAGGAGTGGAAGGAAGGGGTTACATGCCCTATCTACAAGAAAGGCGACAAGCTGGAGTGTGGAAACTTTCGAGCGATCACCATCCTTAATGCCACCTACAAAGTGATATCCCAGATCATCTTCCGTCGTATGTCACCATTAGTGAATGAGTTCGTGGGCAGTTATCAAGCGGGCTTTGATGACGGCCGCTCGACAACGGATCAGATTTTTACTGTACGGCAAATTTTTCAAAAATGCCACGAATACCAGGTCCCGACGCACCATCTGTTCATTGATTTCAAGGCGCCATACGACAGTATAGACCGCGTAGAGCTATGGAAAATTATTGACGAGGACAGCTTCTCTGGAAAGCTTAGCAGACTGATCAAAGCAACGGTGGATGGTGTGCAAAACTGTGTGAAGATTTCGGGCCAACACTCAAGTTCGTTTGAATCGCGTCGGGGACTAAGACAAGGTGATGGACTTTCGTGCCTGTTGTTCAACATTGCGTTAGAAGGTATCATGCAGAGAGCCGGGTGTAACAGCCGGGGTACGATTTTCAACAGATCCAGTCTATTTATTTGTTTCGCGGATGACATGGACATTGCCGGCCGAACTGTACACCCGCCAGAAACGTGAAGCAACAAAAGTTGGACTGGTGGTGAATGCGTCAAAGACAAAGTACATGCTAGTGGGCGGAACCGAGCGCGACAGGGCCCGTCTGGGAAACTGTGTTACGATAGACGGGGATACCTTCGAGGTGGTCTGATAACAATGTTAGTCATGAAATACGAAGGCGCATCATCTGTGTAAGTCGGGTGGTCAAAAAAGATTTGCCACCGCACCAAATGTGTCATGTACGAGACGCTGAAAAGACCGGTTGTCCTCTAGGGGAAGGAGGGGCAATATGCCCTAGCTAAGCATAGACTGCTTTTGTGTCTTAGCTATAACGCTTTTCATGGGTGTTTCTACCTTAGACAACAGTTAAACAATATAGCTAGCTGATGCCATATTAAAATTAGAAAAAAATCTCAATCATATTGATAATATTCACATTTCAAAAAAAGTGGTGATATTTCGTTGCCGGAAAACTCATGAGGCAAAACGCCTTTTAGCTGGCAGCTCCTAGGGAACAAAGCACCATGCGTCGGACCATCAGCATTCTGGTATGGATAGTGCGTGGAGACGCGAGTACATTGTAGGATAGTTCCACTAGGGCGTTTTGCCTCGCCGTTTCATCAAAATGTGGAAAATTTCAGTTTTTCCTACATTCCTATCTATTATTTTGACACTTTTTTCGCCTAACGTACATCAATTCACGTCTAGTTTTATTAAGGCTATCTCAAACATGGTAAATATAAGTGAACACCCGAAAGTCGTTTTGCCCCGGGGGGGGGGGCGTTTTGGGGCCTCTTTCCCAACGGACACGAAACATTGACAATGCTCGAGGAGGACTTGCAAGCACTCGGAGTATTCGAGAGACGGGTGCTTAGGGTCATCTTTGGCGGTGTGCAAGGAGACGGTGTGTGGCGGAGAAGAATGAACTACGAGCTCGCCCAGTTCTACGGCGAACCCAGTATCCAGAAGATAGCTAAGACCGGAAATATACGATTGGCAGGGCATGTTGCAAGAATGCCGAACAGCAACCCTGCGAAAATGTAGTTCGCTTTCGATCCGGCAGGTACGAGACGGCGTGGAGCGCAGCGAGCGAGATGGGCAGACCAGGTGCAAAACGGCTTGGTGAGCGTGTGGCGCATTCGAGGATGGAGAGATGCGGCCTCGAACTGTGTATTGTGGCGTAAAATCGTTGATTCAGTGTTATCTGTTAAGATGTAAACTAAATAAATGAAATGAATGGTCCAATTTCGAAGTATTGAAATATCGAAATATAGCGAAATTCCTTCGGCAGTGTTAAAAAAAAAGCTCCGATATTTTGGCCACCCCTCTGCGCATACTCTTCAACCTATCACTTCATCAGCAAAAAATTCCTACTCAATGGAAATGCTCTACCATGTTTCCCGTATTTAAAAAAGGAGACAAAAGTGACGTAAGGAACTATCGGAGCATTACATCACTCGGAGTTGAATCGAAAGTGTTTGAGTCGCTGATCTATGAGAGATTGTTCGCTGCATGCAAGAATTATATCAGCCCATACCAACACGGCTTCTTTCCTGATCGAATCCTGATCCTGTGGAAACGAATCTCGTAAGCTTCACTTCGCTTTGCATGGACAACATGTGCAAAAAGTTTCAAGTTGATGCCGTGTATACAGATCTCAAATCAGCGTTTGATAAAGTCAATCACGACATACTGCTAGCAAAATTAGAAAAACTTGGATGCTCTGCAACATTCTGCAACTGGCTACGTTCCTACCTAGTGTAACGCCAAGTAACCGTAAACATAGGAAACCACTCGTCTCGTTGTTTTTCTAATGGCTCCGGAGTCCCCCAAGGAAGCACGCTTGGTCCATTGCTGTTTTCGCTCTTTGTGAATGATGTTACCTTCATCCTGCAGCGTGGAGGACTGCTGTTCTTTGCGGACGATCTTAAAATTTACCTCGTAGTTCGAAATCTGGCGGACTGCCTAGAATTGCAAAAACGTTTAGATATCTTCAAAGATTGGTGTGATCGAAACATGATGGTTCTTGCCATCGCTAAATGCAACGTGATAAGCTTTCGTCATGATCTTCGTCGACCATACCAAAGCCCTCGGTGTCATATTGGATGATAGGTTAACCTACAATCGTCACTTATCTACTACTATTGATAAAGCGAATCGCCAGCTCGGATTCATGTTCAAAATTTCCAGTGAATTTCGAGATCCCTTTTGTTTCAAAGCACTCTACTGCACATTAGTGCAGTCTCATTTGGAATTTGCTTCAGTTGCTTGGATTCCTTATCAAGCCATATGGACGACTCGTTTGGAAGCTGTCCAGCATAAGTTCGTCTGTACTCGACTGAATACTCTTGGCAAGCGGAGGAATGTGGCTCAAGCAGTTTTTATTGCTAAATTATTGCTCTCTGAATACGATGTGCCAGATTTGTTGACAAAGATACAACTTTACGCACCCTCTCGTACACTTCGGCGTAGAGATTTATTGTATGAAGCTGTTCAAAGCACGATCTATGCCGCCAACAGCTGCTTCATCGCTATGATTCGTCGCTTCAAATAAGGAGCCATTTATTTCGACTTCAACATCAAAGCATCTAGATTTCGGTATTGTTTGACAAGATATTTTAATGACTGACAATGTTCCAAATAGTAATTAAGTTTCCATGTAGACCATACAGTCAGATGAAATATAAATAAATAAATAAATAAATGAATAATGCCATTTTTTTTCTATTTATACATTTTCCGCTAAAAAGCATAATGCTATTTTCATTTAATTGATAGAAGTGATAGAAGTTCAGCTTCAAGAATTAACCTTTCCGTCCCCAACGTCTGTTTTTAAGGGCTTCCAAAAATCTAAACTGCTGTAAAAACCGCATTTCTTGACCGATTCTTTCACAACAATTCTTGCATTCTATCCGGATGGATTCCAATTTTCCATTTATACTAGTTCGAGGCTATCTAAAGTACGGTTCCAGAATTATTCCAGATTCCGTTGGGGTCAGTTGTCCCCGGAATAAGTGAAACATGTCGTGCGACACCTTAAACTTCATGATTTCACAAAACAATGATGGAAATGATATTTTTGGGGTTCCTGGCTCACTCAGACTCAAACTGGTCACATCGGTCACAATCCGGGGACCTACTGAATGGCAATTTTCTAAATTGATTTAAAATAAGTCGTGCGACACCTCAAACTTCATGATTTTACAAAGCAATGATGGGAATGATATTTTTAGGGTTCCTGGCCCATTCGGATTCAATCCGATCACATCGGTCACAATCCAGGGACCCAGGAATTCAACCGAAAATTTATACAGAAATTATACCGCAAATGAAATCAACAATGAAATTTTCGAAGGAATTCCAAGATTAATTCCCAAAGTAATCCTGAAAGAATTCCGGTGGAAACTTTAAGATTTCTACTGGGAAATCCTCCAGGAGTTTTTCCAAAAAATCCTCCTGGAGTTCCTCCGGGAATTTCACCGGCAGTTCCTCAAAGAGTTCCTGCAGGATTTCCTGCGAGAATTATTCCGGTAGTTCTATCGGCAGATCCTCTGAAAATTCTTCCGGGAATTTCTCCAGAATTTCCTCCGGGAATTCTTTCAAGCTTTCTTTCTGGAATTCATTTAGGCTTCTTCAGGAATTTATATAGAAATTCCTCCAGAGGCTCCACCGAGAATTTCTCTGGGAGCTCCTCAAGGCAATCTCCGGGAGGTCCTCTGGTGATGATGATAATCCAGCTATATACCCCTAAAAAGGTTTCAGCTAGACGAGATTTGTCTATAAGATTAATTTTACCGAGAATTCTTTTGGTAGTTGCAATGACAGTTCCTCCGGGGGTTCCTTTAAAAATTCTCCCGAGAGTTTCTTCAGAAATTCCTCCGGAAGTTCTTTCAAGAATTCCTCCGAGAGTTCTTCCGGGAATTCCACAGGCAATTCATCCGAGAGTTTATCCGGAAGCTCCACCAGTAGCTCTTCGAGGAAATAATTGAGGCTTTTTTCCAGAAAATCATTTAAGCTTTCTTTAGAAATTTAGCTGGAAATTCCTCCTAAAGTTCTTCCGATAGTTTCTCTGGGAGTTCCTCTAGGAATTCTTCTAGGAGTTCCTCCTGAAATTCCTCCGGGAGTTCTTACGGGAGCTCCTCCGGCAGTTCCTACGGGAATTCCTCCGGGAGATCCACCGGCAGTTTTTATGAGCATTCCTCCGGAAGTTTCTACTGCTGTTCCTCCGAGTGTTCCTCTAAGAAGGAGCTCCTGGAGTAATTTCCGGAGAAGCTCCCGGAGGAATTTCTGGAGGAATTTCCGGAGAAATTATCAGAGGAGTTTTCGGAGGAACTTCCGGTGGAACTTCTGAAAGAAATTCTTAAAGAACTGCTGGAAGAATTTCTAGAGTAAGTTTCGTAAGAACTCTTGGATGAACTCCCAAATGAACTTCCGTAAGAATTCCATGAGGAACTCCTGGAAGAATTCTCAAAGGATCTCCCGGACGAACTCCCAAAGAAATTCTCCGATGAGATTCTGGAGGATTTTGTGGATAAATTCCCAAGAAAATCCGGAGGAGCTACTGCTGGAACACCCGGAGGAAGTTTCAGAGGCACAGCCGTTGGAAAACCCGGAGTTGAATTTCTAGAGGAACTTCCGAAATCCCATTTACCGTGAAATTCCTGCCAAATATCCTTCAGGAATTCCCTGTGAAGTTCCTGGAGGGATTGCTGGAGGAACTCTTGGAAAAATCCTGGAGAAGCTCCCGGAGGAACTCCAACAAGCACTTCTGGAAGAATTCTCACAAGGAAGCCCTTAACTAATTCTTAGAGAAGATCATGAAGGAATTTCCGGAGAAAAATCTGAAGAAATTCCCAGAAAAATACCAGGAGGAATTAATGCAGAAATTCCCAGATGAAATGCTGAAGAAATTACCGGATGAATTCCCGTAGGTTAGTTCTGAAGAAATTCCTGGAAGAACTCTTGGAAGATATCTTGGAGGATCTCTCAATTTAATATCCTAATGAATGATATGGAAATGCTAATATCATCTTCCAAACTTGGACGTACATGTTCATGATAGCATTAGAGGCGAAAGTATAGAATTGATAGTTCCGTTAGGATACGGCAGGCATGAAGAATGTTTTTATAGAAGTCGATTTGAAAGCGAGCGGAGGGCAATATTTGTGATGGCACATATCGCACGACCTTCCTTCTGCCAAGCTCCCGTATGAAGGGGGAGGGAAGAATATCAGTGTGGAAGCTGATATATCTCCACTGGCAAAAGGAAGGTGGTTTGACTTGCTCATATGCCATCGCGTGCGGAAGGATTTGCTATCGACGAGTACTGTCTCCAAATTTCTAATATGACATCAGCATTTAGTCGAATAGGATTTTTATTGCACAGTTCTGTTTTCTCATTGCGTCCGTCTCGTCGCAATCAACTTGGATACCTCGGAGAGAACAAAGCAGAGAAAGGCACTGCTGCTGTACCGTCGACCAATAACAGCTGAATTCATGGATGCCCCACCAAGGGTAGTACACTAAATTAACGATTTTCGTGTGTGTTACTTCTACGTGAATGTTACTTCTACGTTCATACGGGAGCTTGGCAGAAGGAAGGTCGTGCGATATGTGCCATCACAAATATTGCCCTCCACTCGCTTTCAAATCGACTTCTATAAAAACATTCTTCATGCCTGCCGTATCCTAACGGAACTATCAATTCTATACTTTCGCCTCTAATGCTATCATGAACATGTACGTCCAAGTTTGGAAGATGATATTAGCATTTCCATATCATTGTAAATCGTTTAACTTCACGTAGAAGTAACACACACGAAATCATTAATTTAGTATCCTAATGAAATTCTGGAGTTAATTCCTAGTGAAGTCCGGAAAGAATTCTAGGTCAATTTTACAGAACAAGTCCAGGAGAAATTCCTGAAGGAATTCCTGGAGAAGTACCTGAAGGAATTCCCGGAAAAATACCTGGAAGAATTTCCGGGGAAATACAGAGAAATTTCTGAAGACATTTTTAGATGAATTCTTGAAGGATATTCTGAAGTAATAGCGGAAAGAATGCCAGAATGAAATCCTAGGGGATTTCGCTATGAAATTTATGGAGGTATTCCCGGAAAAACTTCTGAAAGTTATCCTGAAACAATTAAAAGAAGAGTTCCTGGAGGAATGCCCGGAGAAGTTCCTAGAAGAGTGTCCGAAAGAATTTCTTATAAATGTACAAGTGAAATTATGGAGCGAAATCGGAGGATTTCCGTTATAAATTTCTGAAGAAACTTCTAGCGGAATTTTGGGAGGAAATTTCGTTTGTATTCTTGGAGGAACTCTCGAATGTATTCCTGAAGGAAACGCCGGAATTTTTTCTGAAAGAATAGCCAAAGAAATGTCTAGAAGGAAAAATTGGAGAAGAAAAGAAATCTTCAAGGAATTTCCTCATGAATTTCCTAAAAAACAAATTTAGTGAGGGGTTTCTAGATAAGAAGAAATTACAATTACATGAGAAAGATTTTCGAACGATTTTCAGAGGAATTTGTGGATAACTTTCCTGAGGAATTTAGAAGTTTTTTTTTTGTGTCTTTATTAAAGAGACTTTCAGCCCTAGGGAATTTAGAAGTTCCCAGGGGAGCTTCTAGAAGGATTTCAGGGAGAATTCTTGAGCCCGATTTTTTTCGAGTTGTTTTGCCCCAACCTGACCCCTCTGGCTACGCCCTTTTATCATTCCCATCATTGCTTTGTGAAATCATGAAGTTTGAGGTGTCGCACGACTTATTTTGAATTAATTTAGAAAATGGCCATTCCGTAGGTCCTCCGGATTGTGGCCGGAATGGATCCGAATGGGCCAGGAACCCTAAAAATATCATTCCCATCATTGCTTTGTGAAATCATGGAGTTTGAGGTGTTGCACGACCTGTTTTGACTTAAAATTGTAAATGGCCTCTTATTCCGGGGACAACTGACTCCAACGGAATCTGGAATAATTCTTCCGGATGGAATGCAACTTGTTGCGAAAGAATCGGTCAAGAAATGCGATTTTTACAGCAAAACTCAGAAAAAATGCTTACGTAATATGTGTACGACCCCAAAGGTAAAAAAAGTGGAATGTGAAAATGTGAACGATGCTACTGTGCTATGGGACATCATTGTTGTACCATGCGTTTCCATCTGTTCGTATGATCACAAAGTTGAGGCTCCCCCAGACCTAAGCGATTTCATCGCCGCGACGGCGACAACTAGTCGGCGCGATTTTATCGTTGTGTTGCTGCAGGCAATGATTCATTTAGGCTTCCATACCAACGGAGACAGAATCGCAGTCGCCAAGTGATAGAATCGCATCGCGTGTATTTGAGTATTTTCTGAAAGCCTTCTTCATACTGATCTAATTCTCCTGAACATTTTCAAGAGACTGATTTGATCATTTGAATAGAAATGCCACCGGGATAAACCTCTCGGTCAAAAAACAACATAAACAAATCTGGAGACGAGCCAGCCTAGGGGCTGAAAGTCTCCTTAATAAAGACACACAAAAAAACATAAACAAATTATCTTAGGATTGCATTGCATTCAACCATGGACCAGTGAAATCTTTTAACATTACTTACTACTAACGCAGCTACATTTTTCGACGTATTTGAACAAAATGGAGTCATACCACGTGATGTCAGCTCGATCCACAAATTAAAAATAATAAAAAGAGCCGTGCTCGTTTCAATTACACTACCAAGGGACAATAAACTGGCATCGATAATCAGTCAAAATTGCAGGCTGCCTGCATCCTCTGTGCATGTGACGGAATCCTTCTTCAGATATCGTGTATATCATTATTTTGTGCCACAAACTGAAGTACCAAGAGTGAAACGTCAATTTGTCGTCAGAAGCTAACTGGTGAAGAAATTTGCGGACTCTGAATTTGGAATGCATATGACATTTATCAGAACATTTCTACCACCATTAATCTTTTTAAAACGCCGTGGTTGAGGCAAATCCACGAAAAAGTCTTACGGAAGAAGAAGAACGTGGGCGCCTACCTGGTACAACTTTATATTGACATTTCAACTCAAAAGCAAAATCAAGATAATTTAAATTTATACCAGCGACTGCAATTCACCAAGAATAATCCCTTGGAAAAAAACCCAGATTAATCCACCTAGCGGTGATAGTGCCTTTCTCGTTTCTTGTGAGTGAGTAATTTCTTCGCACTTTTGGTATGAAAAAAAGTATTTTGGCCATAACTTCTGAGCCCATAGTCCGATCCGGCCAATTTTTAATAGGAAACAATGGGACATGATTCTGCGTCGAATGTTGCGAGTAAATCGGCCGAGAGTAAGTGCCTAAATAGAGAAAAAGAATTTTTCTTGTAAAAACTGGCCATAACTCCGAAGCCCATAGTCCGACTGGGCCGGTTTTCGATACGAAACAATGGGACAAGATTCCGCGTCGAATGCAACTTGTTGCGAGCAAATCGTGTGAAGATAAATGCCTAAGAAATGAAATGGTTAAGGATAAGTGCCTGAAAAATCAGTGAGATTATTTTGCGCACACATACACACACAGACATCACTTTAATTCGTCGAGCTGAGTCGATCGGTATATAACATTAAGGCTCTACGGGCTTCCTATAAAAAGTTCGTTTTTGGAGCGAACATATAGCCTTTAAGTAGGGTAAGGTGGGTAGACTTGATCCCCGGGGAGACTTGATCACCCCCGGTTTTATCGAGAACTAAAGTAGTTTTGTTCTAGCGTATTTTTTAGTATGATCTATAGACAAATGACCTTTATGTGGTGAGTTATTTTTTGGGTTGACAACCTTATTTATTCTGCAGGGCGGTTTGTATGTTTTGACCTTCCTAAAGATTTTTTTATTGGCCACGCAAAATTTGAATAACTTTTCATAACAATGACCAAATGCTTTCGTTTTTTCACAGCACAAAGCCATAAATGTGCTTAATGATTTGTACTGGTGGAAATGTCAACATTCCATCAAAGTTTTAGGATATTTGGATTTGAAGTTATTGCCTCAATATGGGGACATTTGATCCCCCATTAGTCACCCATACAAAAATTTGGCGAAAAAATTCAAAAAAATATAAATCTGTTCATTAGATAATTTGACAGATTTGATGAAGGGTTGGCAGGAAACATTATTTATTGGGTAGATATCATAGAAAGAGGATCAAGTCTCCCCAAATTTAAAAATAACATGTGCTGCTGAAAAATATTTAAAAAATCTGAGGGCACCTTTCTAATTTTAACAAAGCAAGCTCTTGAAGAGGGATCAATTTCCCCCGAATATTTTAAAAGTAGACTTTTGACAGCACTCTAAAAAATCGATTATGTATCAATAACAACAATATTTTAAGGACTGTCATACATCAGTAAGGTTAAATACTATATTTCTTAGAGAGTCAGTGTGGAAATCGCGTATGTTTATTTATTTTTGGCTGCGATACATCGGAAATCAGAAAAGGGGATCAAGTCTACCCAGTCTCCCCTATACTTTGTATACAAGAAAGGCTAAAAGAATTTTGGTCATAACTTCTAAGCCCATAGTACAATCGGGTCAACTATCAATAGGAAACAATGGGACAGGATTCTGCGTCGAATGCCACTTGTTGATAAATAAACTTGTTGAAAATAAATTCCCAAAAAGTGAGCTAGACTTTTTAATGTGCTTTTTATGAAAAAAAGTATTTTGGCCATAATTTCTAAGCCCATAGTCCGATCGGGTCAATTTTCAATAAGAAACAATGGGAAAGGATTCTGCGTCGAATGCAACTGCGAGCAAATCGGTTGAGAATAAGTGCCCAAAAAGTGAGCTAGACTTTTTAATGTGCTTTTCTATAAAAAAAGTATTTTGGCCATAACTTCTAAGCCCATAGTCCGATCGGGTCAGTTTTCAATAGGAAACAATGGGACAGTATTCTGCGTCGAATGCAACTTGTTGCGAGCAAATCGGTTGAGAATAAATTCCCAAAAAGTGAGCTAGACTTTTTAATGCGCTTTTCTATAAAAGAAAGTATTTTGGCCATAACTTCTAAGTTCATAGTCCGATCGGGTCAATTGTCAATAGGAAACAATGGGACAGGATTCTGCATCGAATGCAACTTGTTGCGAGCAATTCGGTTGAGAATAAGTGCCCAAAAAGTGAGCTAGACTTTTTAATGTGCTTTTTTTTGAAAAAAAGTATTTTGGCCATAACTTCTAAGCCCATAGTCCGATCGGGTCAGTTTTCAATAGGAAACAATGGGACAGGATTCTGCGTCGAATGCAACTTGTTGCGAGCAAATCGGTTGAGAATAAATGCCCAAAAGTGAGCTAGACTTTTTAATGTGCTTTTATATGAAAAAAGTATTTTGGCCATAACTTCTAAGCCCATAGTCCGATCGGGTCAGTTTTCAATAGGAAATAATGGGACAGGATTCTGCGTCGAATGCAACTTGTTGCGAGCAAATCGGTTGAGGATAAGTGCCCAAAAAGTGAGCTAGACTTTTTGCGCACACACACACATACACACACACATACACACACACATACACACACATACACACACATACACACACACAGACATCACTCCAATTCGTCGAGCTGAGTCGATCGGTATATAACACTATGGGTCTCCGGGCCTCCTATAAAAAGTTCGTTTTTGGAGCGAACATATAGCCTTTACGTATACTTTGTATACGAGAAAGGCAAAAATGCAATATGAAAATTTTAACGTTGCAACTCTGATTGCATAATTGATGTACCATGCGTCTCCATTTGTTCGTGCGGATACAAAATCATTATTATTTCTAAGTTTCGTTCTAATTCCCGAATTTAAATCATATTACAATTGAAATCGTTCTTAAATTTTCCAATAACCGTCCTCGCAGAGAATTATTTCTGTCGACGGACATCGAATAGTATTTTCAACGTTTTATTGGTGTTATTGAAAAGCATCAGCGATTTTTATTACTGAAAATGCTTACCTTTCGAAATGTCACTTTTAGGTTTATTATTCATTATTAGGTATTTTTTCTTTAGTTCAGTAATCATAACAAGGCATATGAATTCTCCCAATACTGCATCCTACAAGTGCTTTGATAATGAAAACTCGTAAAAAATCAGACTAGATCAGATTTTTTTGAACATTTTCTAGAGACTTCATAGGTTTTAAATATGTGACAAACAACCGTCAAAAAATTCTGCAAATCAATCAATATCCGATGTCTCCTGTAGATTGTTCGGTCTTGAGTTGCATTTGATTGAGCCTATGATGTGTTAACCACAGATCATTACAGTCTGGTAATAGTCGCTAACTTAGCTACATTTTTGACTCTAATGAAACAAAAAAAGCATACCACGTGACGTCAGCTCGAACCACAAATTAAAAAAAAAAAACAAAGAGCCGTGCTCGTTTCAATTAGACTACCATGGAACAACAAACTGGCACGATAAAAATGTTAACTCTGCACAATCCGTTTCGCGGAACTCGACAATCCTGCCCGGGGGACATCATCAGCAGGCAAAATATGTGCACAATGGCCCACTCAAACGCATTCCACGGGACAAATCCTACCACAAGAGCAACCAACCATCGCACCGCACCGGTCGGTGGCCATATTACTGAGCATACAGAAATTGCGTGCTAGAAAACCATTCGGTAGATATTTTTCAGAGCTCTCACCATCATTCCACTCGTCGAAGCTTACTGCAGGATTTAATCGATGCTTTTTTGTTTTTATTTATTCGTTAAAGTACAGTATACAGGAAGATCTCGGTAACACGAACAATATTATTGTTGCTACATTTTTTTTATATAAAAATAAGTTGTTGTCATTCAACTCACGGACGGGTTGTATGGCAAGATTTTCCGTCTTGGGATTCGCAGTGCTTACACAAACTTGGTGAATTTGAGGACATTTGTTAAAAATATCTATAAATTACCTACTTATTTCGATTAATTTGAATCGAATTGATTCGATTGGTTCAAATCAAACCAGCAAAAGCGAACTGTATCCGAATCAACAAAAACTGCTGAACCAATCTTTTTTCCCCAGTTTTTACCTCTAGTTTCCGTCCGGCTAAACACAGGTCCTGGGGGAGTAACGCACGTGCTGCCATGCTAAAAAAAATAATCCCATCCCGCAAGTGTTGAGGTAGACACTTCCCGGAACCGAGGTCGACCGAGTCCGAGAATAACAATGTTCCAGTTTCCGCAAGCTTTGTTTTTCGTTTGTCGCACGCACCACGCACCGCACAGGTATTTTGGGAGCGTGATGGAGGTCCATGACCATGACTGAGTCCCGTCATCCGTTCGAAGTAAGCTGTGAAGAAAATATGTCATCAACCCGCCGCCGGCCGCCCCCGCTTACTCAACTTGCGGATGAGATAGCAAGGAGAAAAAAATGTGAGAGATAGAAAAATGTTGACAACTAAATTCGCAGAACAAGAGATTCGTTTCAACTCGTGCACGTTCCGCACAAAGTAGTAGAAGTGGTACTTGACATAGCTGCTAGCAGACGGAGTGCGAAGCGAGAAACAGAAGTAAAGGACAAACTTTTCTTTCCGAGAAAAAACACACCGACCAGCACACACAGAACGGATAGCTTTCCTTCGTTCAAATACGAAAAGAAACAAATAAAAAAAAACGAAAATTTCTCCCACCGGTCACTCGAAACAAAGGAGTTAAGTAGTAGAAAATCAACAATTTAACAAACTCATTTATTTTCGTCTTCCTTTTTTTCCCATCGACAAACTTACTCGGTAGGGTTTGCTTTTGTTTATACTGCTGTTGTTCGCGAAGCTGCTTGAGAACCAAATTTCAAAACAAAGTTCCGGTAAAAAAAAACTTACATTTTGCCTGATTACGGCTTGGCTTCTTGCCCCGCCCGGCCGGTCGGTACTGTTGGGAATGTTACACGAGTGAGATACGGCGAAGCACCGTGGTGCGCTTTGATTAGCTTAGAGAAATCATTTGGAATGTGTCTGCCATTTTACTCAGACTCAGTTTCCCTACTTAGTTTAACGAGTTAGTACACTTAATATGTTTTTTGTTGCTTTGATGGCTTCCTTGCCTAATTGGAGAATACACCATTTTTGTTCTCCATTTACTAAGTACGTATGTAGTTAAGAGAATTTTGCCTATCTTCCTCATCGTCAGTCGTAGTTTGAGGTGAATAAGATGAGATTAGTTTTAATGTTTTCATTTTGAACCATCAGAAGTGGGCGAACAAACATGGGACTCGAAAAATCGGTTTCTTGCTGTGAGTTCGCGTTGTACATCTACTAGCTAAAGTTGATCTCCAATGCGTTTTATTTTCTGTTTGTATGTTTTTGTTTATGTTTCTGTATTCTTGTCCGGCGATGACGTGTATAAAATGGCACTTTTCATACATGTATTACGGTTTTTTGTTGATTTTTTTTTTCATTTGCTTTCTCTACTTTGTGCTAGTACTTACATCCAAAATGTTTATTGTTTTTCTGTTCGTTCGCTTCCGGTCAAAACTACACTATCGTAACAATCTCACTGGTTTGTTTGTTTACTCAACTACGTTATAATTCGCGAAGTCGAAGCAAAATTCTTCACACAAACAATGACAGTTCTTTATGGGTTTTTACAGTAGAGCAACAGAGAGGAGGAGATGGCGGCCATGTTTCACTCAAACTCTGACAGATAGCAATGGGATTTCCCATAGGAGGGAAGAGCAGAATTTGCTTCGACTTCGCGAATGGCATCTTACTGATTATCCAAGGTTTGCTGTGTTGTGCAGCTTTTGTTTTTTGTTTTTATCGACATTTACAATAGTACACCTGTCAACCGCCGCGGGCGGTTGATCATTTGAAACTCATGTGTTTCTTGGTTGTTTGTATTTTGTTTGTGTTTCTAATCACTCATTGGAAGTGCTGTCAAAATCTTATCTCTCCTTTGTCAACTTACTAATACTAACGCTTGTGAACCTCTCGCTTCCGATTGGATTCAGCATAATGATACTGATCTCGGCTTACTATGCTAATGTTTTGACATTTATTATCTGGTTGCATCTCTATTTCTAGAATTTCATTTATTTACGTCATTACTCAACAACTAGTATTTACACTTTTCTTAACAAAATTTCATGGAAAATAATTACAATTATGCAGATTTTCTAAGTTTATTTGTTTGATGAGCTTACAGTACTAATACCCTGTTGCAGTTGGAAAAACACTGCCGTAGAACAAATATGTTTACATTTATCAATCTTATGTGTATGTTTGCTCACGTGAATACATTTTTCTTTGCATTATTTTTCCTTTCATTTGAGGTGTGACGGACAGGAATGAATAAAGTAATAGTCAGAATACCTATTTTCCAATTGCGTGATATTACCATCATGATCTTTCTCCTGTGGGAATAGTGATATTACCAGAGAGCATACAATATCAAAATCAAAACCAAAGAAAAAATAATGGAGAACGTGATATAGGTTGATCTTTATGCGAATACGGGCTATTTTTACCTTAAGTTACGGTTAAAATTATAATCGATGCTATTTCAAAATTGCAGAAAATCTCAGTAATATGAATAACAATAATAATCACAACTCAGAAAAGTAGTGATATTTTGTTTATCGGAGAACTCATGAAAGCAAAATGCCTTTTTAGCTGGCAGCATTTAGCAACGCACCACGCCTCGTGTAGGGGAAGGGGGGCAATATGCCCTAGCTAAGCAAACACTGCTCTATTGTCTTATTTGTAACGCTATTCATGGGTATTTTTACATAATGCATCAGTTAAACAAGATAGCTAGTTGATGCCATTCAAAAATTGTCAAAAATCTCAATCATATTGATAATATTCACATTTCGAAAAAGTGGTGATATTCTGTTGCCGGAAAACTCATGAGGCAAAACGCCTTTTAGCTGGCAGCTCCTACGGAACAAAGTACCACGCGTCGGCGAATCAGCATTCTAGTATGGATAGTCCGTGGAGACAAGTACTTTGACAAGTACTTTGCAAGTACTTTGAAGGTTATTGCCACTAGGGCGTTTTGCCTCGCCAAAATGTTAGATGTTTCTTCAAAATGTGGAAATTTTCGGTTTTTCCGACCTTCCCATGCACTATTTTGAAACTTTCTTCGCCTATCCTACATAATTTTAAATCTAGTTTTGTTACGGACATCTTAATGAC
Source organism: Armigeres subalbatus (assembly GCF_024139115.2). Classification (NCBI taxonomy): domain Eukaryota; kingdom Metazoa; phylum Arthropoda; class Insecta; order Diptera; family Culicidae; genus Armigeres; species Armigeres subalbatus. The sequence continues at coordinate 287,413,763 of NC_085139.1, forward strand.
GGTAAATATGAGGGAAACCACAAAAGGCGTTTTGCATCGGGGGGGTTTTGTGCGTTTTGGAGCCTCTTCCCCTAATCAACATTCTATGGAGGCGCGTGGTACATCGTAGGTTAGTGCCGTTGGGGGCGTTTTGCCTCATTAGAAAGGTAAGATGTTTAACCCTTATGCGGCGGACAGGGTACCCGTGTTCCTTTTAAAACTTCATGTGGTGATATTTCAATGTCTTTTTATAGCTGAAAGCTGAAACTCGGTGACATCTAACACATGCTTACATGCTCATTGCGCTTCTTAGAATAGTCGGTGTTCACAGTATATGTTCAGGGTCTCCGAAAACCCTTGGAATAAGGCCTCAGTCATCAAAAAAAAAACCCAAGGAATAACATCTTAAGGTCTGCTAGCGTAACCAAAGGTCTATCGTGCAATTTCAAAAACGGTACATGCTCTTTATGGTGCTTAGCATATAATACTCTTACAGTATATGTTCCAGGTCATCCAATAGTTCTTTTTGTTGTTATTGATTCCAGGTAGTCTACGGACTGTGGATCCACCTCCGTAATGGAGGCAGTTATCGAAGAATAAACAACTTGTGTGATCCCTTCTTGGTATATTTTTGTATTCCATGTAGTTCTTGTTGTTGTTGTGAGTTCCAGGTAGTCTACGAACTCCATAGAGTCAAGGTCTTCGGATCAATCTCCGTAATGGAGGCAGATATCGAAGAATAAACAAGTTTTATGACCCCATCTTGGTATATGTTTGAATTCCAAGTAGTTCTTGTTGTTGTCTTGGGCTCCAGGTAGTTTACGAACTCCATAGAGTCAAGGTCGGTGGATCAACCTCCTCAATGGAGGTCGTCATTTGAAAATAAACAAGTTGTGAGACCTCTTCTTGGTATATGCTTGTATTTTAAGTAGTTATTTTCGTTGTCGTGGGCTCCGTAATGAAGGCAGTTATTGAACATTACACATTTTGTGTGACCCCTTCTGGGTACAGTAATATCCCGATTTTATCACCCCCTTGGTGTATTTTGGGGTGATAAAGTAGAAAATGTGACCAGTACTGTAGTTCTCATGTAGTTCGCGTGTAGATCTTAAGGCCTTTTCCAGGGTTTTCTTGGATGACCATGAACATATGCAATGAAGGCGCTTCATTCTATGTATCACAAAACACATTAGTCCAAGCTCCAGGAGGATCTCGAAAAACTTTAAATACTTGAAAATGATGATGAACGTTTTACTGTGCGGCATCAAGAATCTGCACCCCTTATGACTTCTTGATTTCTCGGCGTACCAAGAACATCTTACGGCCTCAGCACTCAAAAAATTGGACGAACATTATAATGAAAACAATTTTGACAACCCTAATACCGAAATTGGTAAAAGACACATCTTAAGACTAAAAGTAAGTTTAATATCAAACTTTGCTTACCTAAAAGATGACAAACTTTTTTTACGCTCCAAGTTACAAATAGCGCTCCCTCTTTTTACGCCCTCAATTCGAAATAACGCTCCCTCTTTTACGCTCTAATTCCATTTACGCTCCCCCGTTTTGGGCGCAAAAAGTGGTTGGTGAGGTGAGAAAACAGAACTGTGCAATAAAAATCCTATTCGACTAAATGCTGATGTCATATTAGAAATTTGGAGACAGTACTCGTCGATAGCATATCCTTCCGCACGCGATGGCATATGAGCAAATCAAACCACCTTCCTTTTGCCAGTGGAGATATATCAGCTTCCACACTGATAAGAAAATTATTTTGAGCTTTTTAGTGGAATGTCTTCACTTGTCATAAGACGAGTTAGTACAATCCCATTGAATTCCACCACTTAATTGTATCTTGACAGATACGTATTTCGACCTCAAATGTAAGGCCGTCTTCAGTGTCTCGTACTTGACTCGACTTAGTCCTCCCGAAGTTCTTCTGATAGTTTCTCTGGGAGCTCATCCGGGAGGTCCTCTAGGAATTCTTCTAGGAATTCCTCCTGAAATTCCTCCGGGAGTTCTTACGGGAGATCTTACGGGAGCTCCTCCGGCAGTTCCTTCGGGAATTCCTCCGGGAGATCCACCAGCAGTTTCTACGAGATTCTTTCCGGGAGTTTCACCGGCAGTTTCTCCGGGTGTTTCTCTGAAAAGGAACTCCCGGAGGAACTCCCAGAATAATTTCCGGAGGAACTCCCGGGGGATTTTCTATAGGAATTTCCGGAGAAATTATCAGAGGAATTTTCGGAGAAACTGCCGGTGGAACTTCTGGAGGAATTTATTGAAGAACTACAGGAAGAATTTCCGGAGGAAATCCTGGAGGAACTCTCGTAAGAATTCTAGGATGAACTCCCAAATGAACTTCCGTAAGAATTCCAGAAGGAACTCCTGGAAGAATTTTTTAAAGAACCTCCCGGAGGAATTCCCGTAAAAACTCCCAGACAAATTCTCCGAGGAACTTCTGGAGGAATTTGTAGATAAATGCCTAAAGAAATGCTAAACGAATTCCAGGACGAAAGCCTGATTGAATTCAAGAAGGAACTACTGGTGGAACTTCAGAGGAACATCCGGTGGAATACCCTAGAGGAAGAGAAAAAATATTTCTGAAGGAACTTCCGAAATCCATTTCCCGTGAAATTCCTGCCAAATATCGTCCAAGAATTCCCTGTAAAGTTCCTGGAGGTATTACCGGAGAATTTCTTGGAAAAACTCCTGGAAGAACTCCCGGAGGATCTCCCACAAGCACTTCCGGAGGAATTCCCACATGGAAGTCCTGAAATAATTCTTAGAGAAGTTCCTGAAGGAATTTCCGAAAAAATATCTGAAGGAATTCCCAGAAATACCAGGAGGAACTAATGCAGAAATTCCCAGATGAAATCCTGAAAGTATTACCATATGAATTGCTGAAGAAAATCGCTGCGGATTGTTCCGAAGAAATTTCTGGAAGAACTCTTGGCAGATATCCGAGTAAATTCCGAGTGAAGTCCGGAAGGAATTCTAGTACACTTCCGCGGAAAATCTCCCGGAGAAATTCCTGAAGGAATTCCTGGAGAAGTACCTGAAGGAACTCCCGTAAAAATACCTGTAAGAATTTCTGGGGAAATACTTGGACGAATTCCAGGTGAAATTCATGAAGATATTTCTAGAGGATTTCTTGAAGGATATTCTGAAGTAATTGCGAAAAGAATTCAAGATTGGAATGCTGGATGATTTCGCTATTGAATGTTTGGAGGTATTCCTGGAAAATTTCCTGGAAGTAATCCCGGAGGAATTAAAGGAAGAGTTCCGAGAGGAATGCCCGGAGAAGTTCCTAGAAGAATTTCCGAAGGAATTTCTTATAGATTTACAAGTGAAATTATGGAGCTAAATCGGAGGATTTCCGTCATAAATTTTTGAAGAAACTTCTGGTAGAATTTTGGGAAGAAATTCCGTATTTTTTCTAGACGGAACTCTCGAATGCATGCTTGAAGGAAATGCCGGATTCTTCCTGAAGAGAGAATAGCCGAAGAAATTTCTAGAAGTAAATCTTGGAGAGAAGAAAAGAAATCTTCAAGGAATTTCCTCGTGAATTTCCTAAAAAAAATTTAGTGGGGGTTTCTAGATAAGGAGGAATTACAATTACATGAGAAGGATTTTCGAACGATTTTCAGAGGAATTTGTGGATAACTTTCCGAAGGAATTCAGAAGTTCCCAGGGGAGCTTCTAGAAGGATTTCAAGGAGAATTTTTGAGCCCGAAATGTTTCGATTTGTTTTGAACTTTCATATATTATGGATTCTGGATGCCCTAATAAGTTTTGGGAATCTTTTGAATTTCAACCACCTATTTCTGTATATAATTGGATCGTAAAGTGCACATGTTTGAGGGAATTCATTTCAGTACCCGTTCAATCTTTCCACAATTTAGAGGGGGGGCGACGGCCCCCCCCTCCCCTTCCTTGGCTACGCCCTTGCTTGGAGCTTGGAACTTGGGTGGCAGCCAGCTGAGGATAATAGGCCGTTTCTTCAACTATAGCATCATCAACGTGCACTGCCCACACGAAGGGAGACCCGAGAAAGAAACGTTCTATGCACAGCTGGAGCAGACATACGATGGATGCCGCACTAGGCACGGTGTCTCCTGATCAGAGAAACGACTGGTATGACGGCGAATGTGAGAAGTTAGTTGAGGAGAAGAATGCAGCATGGGCGAGATTGCTGCAACACCGCACGAGGGCCAACGAGGCACGATACAAACGGGCGCGGAACAGACAAAACTCGATTTTCCGGAGGAAAAAGCGCCAGCAGGAAGATCGAGACCGTGAAGAGACGGAGCAACTGTGCCGCGTTAATAACGCACGAAAGTTCTATGAGAAGTTGAACCGTTCACGTAAGGGCCACGTGCCACAGCCCGATATGTGTAAGGACATAAACGGGAACCTTCTTACAAATGAGCGTGAGGTGATCCAAAGGTGGCGGCAGCACTACGAAGAGCACCTGAATGGCGATATGGCAGACAACGGTGGTGGTATGGTAATGAATCTAGGAGCACGCGCGCAGGACATGCGACTTCCGGCTCCGAATCTCCAGGAAATCCAGGAGGAGAGCTGTTTAAACACGGTGGTGAGGCACTGGCTCGAACGCTCCACTGGGTAATTACCAAGGTTTGGGAGGATGAGGTTCTGCCGCAGGAGTTGATGGAAGGTGGCGATAAGCTGGATTGTAGCAACTACCGCGCAATCACATTGCTGAACGCCGCCTACAAGGTACTCTCCCAAATTTTATGCCCCCGACTAACACCAATTGCAAGAGAGTTCGTGGGGCAGTACCAGGCGGGATTTATGGGTGAACGCTCTACCGCAGACCAGGTGTTCGCCATACGTCAGGTATTGCAGAAATGCCGCGAATACAACGTGCCCACACATCATCTATTTATCGACTTCAAAGCCGCATATTATACAATCGATCGGGACCAGCTATGGCAGCTTATGCACGAAAACGGATTTCCGGACAAACTGATACGGTTGATCAAGGCTACGATGAATCGGGTAATGTGTGTAGTTCGAGTTCGAGGGGCATTCTCGAGTCGTAGAGGGTTACGGCAAGGTGATGGTCTTTCGTGTCTGCTATTCAACATCGCTTTGGAGGGAGGAATACGAAGGGCAAGGATTGACACGAGTGGTACGATTTTCACGAAGCCCGTCCAGTTATTTGGTTTCGCCGACGACAGTGATATCATGGCACGTAACTTTGAGAGGATGGAGGAAGCCTACATCGGACTGAAAAGCGAAGCAAAACGGATTGGACTAGGCATCAACACGTCGAAGACGAAGTACATGATAGGAAGAGGCTCAAGAGAGGTCAATGTAAGCCACCCACCACGAGTTTCTATCGGTGGTGACGAAATCGAGGTGGTAGAAGAAATCGTGTACTTGGGCTCAGTGATGACCGCCGATAACGATACCAGCAGAGAAATTAGACCAGTAGTTCTCTACGGACACGAGACCTGGACGATGCTCGTGGAGGACCAACGCCCACGGGGAGTTTTCGAAAGGAAAGTGTTGCGTACCATCTATGGTGGGGTGCAGATGGCGGACGGTAGGTGGAGGAGGCGAATGAACCACGAGTTGCATCAGCTGTTGGGAGAGCTGAATGGAGAAGACTTTTATGTATTGCACAGGCCAATGGTCGTTGATTTTTTTTTGCAGTTTGTGATACTACAAGGTTTGAAAAAATCTCTGAAAATATGCCACTGATCACTAGAACCGTTTTCAAACGCCGAACAATATGTTCAGGTCGAAATCTCTGTTATTTTGCCTGTCTTGGTATGATATGTCCCACGCTATCAGCCAAGCCGTTCCTGGGCCAATTATATGAACTGGAGATTTATCTTGGATTGCCCTAGGTACTAACATAGTGGGATTACCTGTAGAATCATATATTTTGAAATTTTTCAATGTTACTGGATTTCACAAAGCTTTTCGGAAGCTCGAATTTATTATGCACAACTTCAGTTTGGAGTTACTGGGTAGCTGTGCTAGTTTACGCGTCTCTAATTTGGGTATAGTATCTTAGATTTAGCGAAATTTTTGTCATTTTCAAGGCGTTTGCTCGGAAGGTCAACATCAATATGCTGAAGTTCAGATTGATGATGTACTACACGCCAGATTAGAAGTTAGAATAAATGTAAGGATTTGGATTGGATTTGGATTGAATTTGAATTGGATCTGAATTATATCTGCTGAAATATCGGATAACAAAAGAAGCCAAATGACTTCGTAAGTTTACAATGTTGTGAAAACTCATATGTGAAAATGTACATTATGCGGAAGATATTGATTTGAAAAATGTATTGGAGGTAACCACTTTCCCTTCGATGGGACTCGAACCCACGACCCTACAGTACGCTAGATTGGTGATTTAACCAACTAGAAGGTGATTTAACCAACTAGAGAACCAACGAAGGACCTCCGTAGCTTAGTTGGTTAAAGCACCAGTCTAGCGTACTGTAGGGTCGTGGGTTCGAGTCCCATCGAAGGGAAAGTGATTACCTCCAATACATTTTTCAAATTAATATCAATATTTATCCATTCATTACTTAGATCACGTTTAATCTTTCGCTACCCACAGTCTGGGAACCCATATTCTATATCATTGTTCTAGTATTAAGTTTATTTTGATGGGCCATTTAGGGCTACACAGTTTCGATCATTTACTATTAAAAATTATATTGTCCTACCAGCACAATTCAGAACTATGTGGTTGCTGTTACTCATATATGACTAGATTTGATTGTATATTAGTAACAGAAACTTGTTTACAACATGTGTGTTGCTCGGTCGGGAAAAAACAAGAAAAACGAATTGATATATAAGAAACCGATATAGATGGTACAACGAAGGCTTTATATCGGTGCGTTGAGGCGAACCGTGGCTTCCATCTCAACGCGTAGAAGGCCATCGTTGCCTCTAATAGCATGGTAGGCCCATCCTTAGTAGTGAACCAGAGGGATGTTTTGTCGGCTTTGCTCAATCTCGACACTTCAAAAGGATCTAGTGTGGCCAATCTACCACCGCTGTTTTTAAAATCATGTGCTCCTTATTTGCTGATCATCTTCAATAGATCGATTAATGAAAGTCAGGGTTTCGACTTTTCGTTCCAATGAGACCAAAGCAAGCGTTTTTTGGGCCAAGGGCAAATCTTGTTTCGTTGTTTATGTTGATGATCATCTTTCAACCATCAATCTTTTCTCTAAAATTAGCATTGGAAGATGAACGAAAATCTTGCCTATTAGATGAAAATCCTTTTTCGTTTCACTACTTTTCCCTCTCACTCACTTTTCACGAGAATTATCGCAGAGCAATTACAAAATTGTATGGCCGCGCCGGGATTCGAACCCAGAATAGTAACAATAATAGCTGTTGGGATGCGCTTACTTTAGCCACACCACCACGCTATCTGTACGAAAGCGTTAAGTTATTTATTCCACATAAGCTACTACCATTTGCATTGATGATGTCACGAAAAGACTCGAATATGAAAGAAAAAGAGTAAACCAACGTCTAGCGGCAATCGAAGTGAGCGAAAAATTGTTATCACTCTCCAGTCTGTTTTTCTTTCCCGAAAAGCGATTTCTCCCCGAAAACTTTCGTGAGGGAAAATCATGTGCTCCTGAGATTGAGTGAGCATTACGAACCCTGATGAAAGTACTTTCCAGTAGCGTGGAAACTTGCCCCAATAAATCTTCAAGGCTAGTTTAACTAACTTTCACGCTCTTAAAGTTTTATATTCCTCGATTGATCGCATCATAATGGAATACGCAGTGTATGTATGGTCAGCTCCATCGCACAACTTAAATCATTCGCGTAAAGAGAGTTGAACGCAGCTTCGTACGATACGCACGTCGATTGCTACTATGGAACGACCAATCTTGCAAACTATTGCAACCGGTGGAGATTAATAGATTTAGAAACATTAGATTTAAGACGAAAAAATAGATTAATCCACCTATCGGTGATGATGCCTTTCTCGTGCATTATAAAATGTGTTGAGAAACTTTGTTGTACAAGAAAGGTCAAAAAAGCACTTTAGGTAAAGATATCGCATGTTTTCTATAATTTTGCATGTTTCTGTATTAATTAATAGGCATCATACCTGTAAAATTCTTGTTTTCGATTATGACTTTTTTTTTCCTAGGGGGACCCTTGGCAAGAAACCATGATTTTTTAATAATTCCGAAATGGGCTTTCGGCCTTCGAGGTGGCGACGGAAATAGAAATAGAGGGGAATGACGCGTCCTGGACCCTGGTCAAGAACAAGAGGAAACCGAAGACGTCAAGGGTCGAAAAAAGGCTCAGGCGAATTAGGGTAGCTACCCAAGCAGCACACATTATTTCACTACTGAACATTTCACTGTGTTGCAACTATTCGGAAAGAAACAATCTTTGCGTATGTGCCATCAAATATAACTCTCTTGCAATGTAAAAAGCGCAAGAGGTGGAGCCTACGGAAACATTCTTCGATTGCATTAAAATTGAAATAATGTTGCAAAGTACTACAGCGGAAAAAAATAAAATAAAAATGTAAAACTGGATTCGATTTATGGATTTTGTGATTGATAGTCCTTCACTCTACCACAGCCCCATTCAACACTTCGAAGGGACTGCATGTTGACACACCATAAAAACCATACCATTATGAAGTTTTGTACTCGGGTTTCCTGTAAGGTACACTGGGGGAAGTGGAAAAATCAACTCGAAAAATTGGAATTGTACATACTTTACAGTTTTTACCACATCATAACATTGTGCAACAATATACGTTGATGCCCACACTAATACTATATTAAAATTGTTATAATACATACACTAACATGATTAACGCTTGAACTTTGATTTTAAGTTTCGCGAGAAGCTGATTTTTCCATTCCTAAAATCAAATCTTATTTGCACCAATTGTCCCTTTTTTAAGAGAATTTATATCACAGGTGACCTTAACAATACAATTAAACTAATCCTATTCAATTTGTAGTGGTTTGTACCATGAAAGAAAATAATTCAAAGATTTTACACTTACCCCTGGTACCAAACACTGCGGGGGAAGTGGAAAATGTTGTGATCACGCAAATTTTTCCTTCCCTCCAGGGTTTGTTTTGATAGCTGTGAATCTTATTATGTTCCTTCTTTGTTATCATTGTGATTTCAGTGGTAATTGGACTAATGTACATAAGAAAACGCCTGATTTATCCACCTATCGGAATTAATGCCTTTCACATGTTTTACATATGAAAAAACATGTATGAAAAAGAAAACATAGCTCCGGTAGGTGAATATATTCCATAATACACATTCATTTATATTTATAGCAAGTTTTGCAGTTGAATGTAATTTTTTGTGCGAACAAATTGGTTAAGGACAAGTGCTTAAAAATAGAAGATAATTTTGTACGTGTTTTGCGCACACACATACATACAAACACGCACACACAGACATCACCTCAATTCGTTAAACTAAGTTTATTAGTTTATAACTCTGTAAGCTCCATTTTCCCTATAAAAAGTTCATCTTTGAGGCGAACCTATAGATTTTACGTACACTTAATGTTCGAGAAGGCAAAACCAGCCCCCCACTAGCTATTACGAGAATTCCTTAAGGACCTACTCCGTTAAGCCAATGAAATAATTCAACAAAAGATACGCAGAGCAATTTGCAATAACTTAAAAACTAGCTCTCGAATATTGACTCGCGAATCGATAGTCAAGCCGGATTCACGAATGGCTCAAAATATATAAGAGATTGTGTATATATCGGACGGTCGATTGTAGGAAAAAGTGAAACAAAATTGCCAAGATTTCTAAAGCAGCCATTGCTTCCATAGACAGCTTGTTCTAGTTCACTCTATTTGTGCATCACAGTGCGTGATATTGAACGAGTATGGGACGCTTTGCATGTGGAAGATGTTGTTTGTCCATCAGTGCGCTTGAAGAGCGAATCACATGTGATGGGTGTTGTGAGACCGAATACCACCTTAGCTGCACCAAGTTGAATGTGTATGACCTTCGCCGTTGCACAGAAAACGATAATTTATTATGGCTGTGTGATCAATGCTTGTGGTCTTTCCGCAAACGCTCTAATGCTTCAAATAATCAAAACAGCGAATCCAGCAAAGAGAATGATACTGACAAGCAAGTGGAAAGCAGTTTGGAATCTACGATTCACTTGTTACAGTCCGATGTCGCAGAAATGAAACAGAGCTTATCCGAATTCAAGTCATTAATAACCACTAGTCAAATTGCGAGTCCCAGAAGTATACATCCACGATCTTCATCCACGCCGTTAGAAACCGACAATGCTGTGGAACGAAATCATACAGTGAAGAACAACCGAACTAATACGTCACAATTACTGGTAGGAAGCAATAATCGAACTACGTCTATGAATGCGACAGGCAAGTTTGGATTTACTTCACAAAAGTGGCTAAACATGTATCTGTTGATGCAATGAAAACGATGGTATCTAATTCGCTCAATCTTGTTGATCCACCGGACGTTACCAAAATAGTCCCACTCTGGAGTAATCACGAAGACTTACGCTACATTTCTTTCAAAGTCGGTGTCGATCAGTGCTATAAAAAGAAAGCGCTAGAGGAATCAACGTGGCCAACTGGACTGTTCTATAGAGAATTCATTCAACGCGAGTCGTTATACTGGGAGCCTTAAAATGATTGTTATCAAAATGTATGCTCGGTGTCGTTTGTTGTATTAATGCTAAATTCTAAGAACTTATTATCAACGTTTATATTTTTCATTTCGTGCATTCGTTCATAGATTGTATTCACAATTAATGTTGTTTCCGGTTTATTTTTATTAATGTTAAATTCTTAATTGTACCGTTTCTTAAAAAGCTTTATGTTTCATAGTTGAATTTGTTATTAATAATATTAAGTAATACGGTCATTGGGACTAATTGAGTCTGTTGACCTGGAACAAAATAAATAAATAAATAAATAAATAAATTACCGTTTTGATTTTAGTTATATGTAACTACTCATCACAATTGAAGGTCAAGGTAACATGGGTTTTCCACTTACCCCACCCCACTGGGTTAAGTGGAAAAACAACTCCTAATTTTTAAATCTTTTTCCATCAATTTCAAGCAACTAAAATGGTATGAATTACCGCACAGTTGGTGCAAAATTGACTGTTTTTGATAGCCCACTTTGATTGAATGCATTTAGATCATTTAAATTGGTTTTACACTAATTCAAACATGCACTATCGATTTTTCCTCTTCCACTTCCCCCAGTGTACCTTAACTTAATTGTACCATCACAGGAAAAAATGTGAGTGGTCAAAACGTTGAACGATGCTGAACTAGACATGAAGACACATTCAACTTATATGCAACTTAATTTAAAGAAACAATTAAACTTTGAAAGACGCATTGAAGTCACATGGTAAAAAATATGCAACTTAATGATTTTGTTTCGCGTTTGCAACATGAAGTGCAGTATTCTATGTTTGTTTGTTTCCAAATGTCAAACACGTACTGCATTGCGAATTTAATGAAGCATTGATCACAATTCGAACGTTTCTGACATCTTGATGCAACTTTTTAATGCTTTGATGTTTTTCCAATGCTTTTAATGAAACTGAATAGAAACAAGGTGCTTTTAGGAAGATGTTGCGTGTGCTGCTTGGGTAGAAGTCTCAATCAAAACGGTCGAGGCTAAGTACTCGGACGCCTTGAAGGCGATGAGGAGTGAAGCCAAGCTCGGTGAACGCGGCGCCGACGTACGTCGAATAAGACGTACCCGGTCGGACACAGGTAGCATTGGTTCGGCTATCTGCAGTGGATGCCTCCAAGTTAGTCAAGTTAGGGAGCGTCAAGGTGGGATGGTCGGTGTGCCCTGTGGGCATATACGAGAAACCCGAAGTTTGCTTCAAGTGCCTGGAACCGGGGCACAAGCAATGGGACTGCAAAGGCCCTGACAGAAGCAAGCTGCTGGAATCACTGGCCATGTTGGATGTGGATTTGGCTAATGTCGGTATCAAAAGTACCTACAGTTGGAACGGGGCCGAATCGATTATCGACGTTACGTTCTGGAGGGTAGATGATGGCTACACTCACAGCGACCACCTGGTGGTTCGCTACAGTATCGAGTATGCGACCAGCATTCAGCGGACGGAAGAAGGGGCGAGGCCTAGCCCTCGTATGTGGAAGACATCGTACTTCGACGACGAGTTCTTTAAGGAAGCGCTCCGCCGCGAGCATAATACTCTCGTCCAAATCGTCTCGGAGCTACACAGAAGATGGCGCGTGGACTCAAAGATGGCTAGTTCAGGCGCAAATAAGAGGTGGTCCAAGGGTTCGGAGTCAGCTTCTTGGATCATACCGATGCCCTGTGGCCAAACTCGATCCTTTTATCGAACAAATGGCCGCGCGAAGAACAACATGGTATCGTCGCTTTCGCGGCGTCGGTCAACCGGGCGGGTTCCGAGCCCGAGGACGGAAAGGGGTCCTCGTCAAGGCTAGGGCAGGCGTTGCCACCGCGTCGGCAAGTCCCTCTGTGTGCTGGCGAATAGGCTCTATCGCAGAGAGGTCAATTTGGGGTGCACGCGGCATCATCATTCTTGATACCAGTCGTACAGAGGGAAGCAGGCGCGAAGTCGACCCTTCCCACCTTCCGAGGACATAGGGCGTGGTAAGGCCACCTGGAAAGCCGGCAATGCGCTGGCACGCCACCATGGTGTTCATCTAAAAAAGCGAGTCACGATGTTCGGTGCTGCAAGGACACGCAGCTAACCTCGAGGGTGCGTTGTGCACTGGCCCCCCTTTGAAGCATTACTTTCTAGTTGTACCGAAGGGACTATTGGCTTGGCGGCAATGGAAACGGTTTAGCGGGTCGGGGATGTAGTCCCGCCTCCCTCGTTTGCTGTTGGAGGTGGTCCCTAACCCCGCACTTCCTGGACAACCCAGGATGTCTGTTGAGCAGATTACCCCTCCATTGCTTAGGGAAAAAAAAATGGCAAATATTTCCCCTTGAAAGATAGTGCAGTGTGTACACAGCAAGTGTGACTGTTCCAATCTCAGCTCACGCGAATAGACACCTGCACCTTCTTTACCTTCGAGAAGGGAGCCGTCAGTGTAACAAACAATGTTGATAAGAAAATTATTTTGAGCTTTTTAGTGGAATGTTTTCCCTTGTAAGACGAGTTTTTACAATCCCATTGAATTCCACCACTTAAGTCGAGTCAAGTACGAGACACTGAAGACGGCCTTACTGTTGAGGTCGAAATACGTATCTGTCAAGATACAATTAAGTGGTGGAATTCAATGGGATTGTAAAAACTCGTCTTACAAGTGAAACAATGCTGTCCAACATACTTCTCTCCAAATAGCCAGATCCACTCATCCCGTGAGGAGAATTGTTATGAAAATGACCTATAAGGAGAACTACTAACGTGTGTGAGATCACCTGGAGCGAGGAAAAATTTGTCCCAATTAACCATAAGCGGTAACCACGAAGTGTGTGTAGAACTGCGGTTTACAGGATTCTCTTCCATGAAACCGAGTACCCATAGTCGGTAAGTACAAGAAAATGCTTCTTGTTTGAGATGAATGTGTTGTGGGGCCACGTTGAAGAGAACTTCGAGAGCAGCCGTGGGAGTTGAAGAGAACGCACCAGTCATTGCCATTATGCACATCCTTTTAAGATGGCCTAATTCAGACTGAATTGTCCTCACTTTCCCCTTTTGCCACCACACAAGACATCCATAAGCCAAAATTGGTCGTACAACTGTTATGTAAATCCATTTGATATATTTGGGTTTAAGACCCCAAGTTTTACCAAAGGTTCGTCGGCTTTGTCCGAAAGCCATACACGCCTATTTATTTCTGAAATCAATGTAAGGAGTCCAGGAAAGCTTTGAATCCAAAATTGGACCCACATACTTTACTTGATCAGTTACATTGATTTCAGAACCGTAATGTCGAGTAGAGATGTCGGTTTTTAAGCATCTGGTGAATCCATCTGATGATTATATTAGGTATCCCTGACAACGTGCGGCTTCCAATATTGCATCGAAAGACACGGTGTCGAAAGCACCTTCAATATCTAAGAAAGCACCCAAGCACGATTGCTTTTGAGCGAATGCTTTCTCGATATCGTACACAACCTTGTGTAGAAGAGTCACGGTGGACTTTCCAGATTGGTAAGCATGTTGATTAACATGAAGAGGCATGTTTGCCAAACAGTCATCACGAATCGATAATACGTTCTAAGCATTTCAGAAGAAATGAGGTCAGACTGATGGGTCTAAAACTCTTCGCTTCTTCATACGAAGCACGTCCTCCTTTTGGGATAAACTTTACAGTGACATCCCGCCAGGATATGGGAATATTCCCAGTAGCAAAACTGCATACTTAAAGTTTTTTCAAAACATGTTTGATATGCTCAAAACCCTTCTGAAGAAAAACGGGATAGATCCCATTTTTCCCTGGAGATTTGTAAGGAGCAAAACTGTTAGGAGCCCATTGGAGCGACTCAGTAGCTATGATTCTACGAGCCTGAGCCCAAGACCCATAACTACATGAAAAGACATCAGGGATTTCCGGGATTTCGACACATCCGGGGATGTGTGTATCAAGTAAGTGCCCTAACGCTTCTTCATCAGAAGAAGTATAGTCGCCATTTGGCTTGAGAATTTCGACAACTTGGAAATCCTTGGATCTCGCAAGATTTTTTTTCAATCGACTGGCTTCACTCAAATTGGAAACATTTGCACAAAGGTTTTTTCCAGCCGGATCGATCAGCTTTCTTATAGGTTTTCCGAGCCAACTTGAAAGACTACGTCCTTGCTGAATGGCGTCTATTCCAACTTCTTCTGCACTGTTTCCAGAGCTTAGCCAATTCGGAATTCCACCATGGAACTCCTCTTGGGGTTTTTACAGAATGCAAAGGGCAAGCTTCTTCGAAAGTTTCCACGATGTGCAGCGTTGTAGTATCAACTGCATCATCCAAGTCGGTAGGAGTTTCTGTAGAAAGTACATATCCAGAAAATTTGGTAGAGAGCAACTCTGTATAAAGATCCCAGTTGGTTGTACGAGGATTTCTAAAACGCAAGGTCTGCGAAGAAACATTCAAACGATCAAAGTAGATGTAGCGATGGTCAGATATGGATTCCTCATCTGACACATGCCAATTCGTCAACTCGTGACTGATTTATTGGAGCAGAGTGTTATTTCTAATACTTCTGCGCTATTAGATACCATAAAGGTTGAGCGATTGCCTATGTTAAGTAAACCAAGTTCGGTATTACTTAAGTATTCCATCAAGCTGCCTCTCAAATTGATATCCGAGCTACCCCAGATGATGTGATGAGCATTAGCATCACTGCCGACAATTGACGGAAGGTCTTTTGAAGTGCAACAAATGACAACTTGTTTGAAAGCATCCGTAGGGGATGGTTCATCATGTGGTAAATAAACCGAAAAAGACGTATTTTCTGATGGGCGTTCCACTAGTTACATCAATTGTGACAGCTCTGGTTATTAGTTCAGTGATAAGTGAAGCAACGTAGACCCCTCTTACCATTCATTTGTAGGCACGGTGAGCATAAAGCCGCATCACACCAAGAATTAGGGGTCACCTGTATGGTGGGCTTCTAGTATACGCGAAAAGCAAAAATCGGGTAAATTTGTTTTGGCCCTTTCCAAAAGATGGTCCAGAATAATTTTGGAAAAACTAAGTATGCAAAGTGGCTTTTTGTGACAAAGTCTACATGTCCAAAAAGTTTCATTGAAATCTGGGAGTGCTGCCAGCTGCGAATACGATTTGGCGCGAAATTAGACCTGTGCACCGATTGAAATTTTACCGGCGGCGGCGTGATAGTTAATTTTTAGCAAGCAGCGGCGGTGTGGCAGCGTCACGCAGTTGGTAACCGGCAGTGGTGGCGTGAGTCGGCGTGAACTAATGTTAAGTGTCAACATTTTTCCTTAATATCTTTGGAAGTCCCTCAACGAATTCTTCCGGAAGTTCGCCCATGAGTTCGTTGGAAAGTTCTTCAAATAATTCCTCTGGATAGTCCTCCTGATATTCCTTTGGAAGTTCCTCCAAGAACTCTTCGGGAAGTTCCTCCACAAATTCTTCCAGAAACTCCTGCAAAAATTCCTCCGAAAGTACGTCCAGGCATTTCTGCAATAGTTCCTCCAAGAATTCCTTCGGCAGTTCTTCCAAGAATTCCTCCGGAAGTTCCTCCAAAAATTTCTACGAAAGTTCCTCCAAGAATTCCTTCAAAAGTTTCTCCAGGAATCCCTCCGGAAGTTCCTCCAGTAATTCATCCAGAATTCATTCCAAGAATTTATCCGGTAGTTCTTCTAGGCTAGTTCATCTAGAAATTCATCAGGAAGTTATTTTACGAAGTCTTCCGAAAGTTCCTTCAC
Organism: Armigeres subalbatus; assembly: GCF_024139115.2. NCBI lineage: Eukaryota > Metazoa > Arthropoda > Insecta > Diptera > Culicidae > Armigeres > Armigeres subalbatus. Next base: position 287,430,158 of record NC_085139.1, read on the forward strand.
GATTTTTTCCGAAAATTCCTAAACGAAGTGCCTCCAGGAATCCCCCCGAAAGTTCCTCCAGAAGCTCCTCCAGGAATTCACCCGGAAGTTCATCTAGGAATTTCTCCGGAAGTTCCTCCACGAACTGCACCAGAAGTTCCTCCAGGAAATCCTCCGGAAGTTCCTTCAGAATTCCCTTCAGCAGTACCTCCAAGAGCTTCTCCAGGATTTCCAACCAGGAGATCCTCTGGAAGTTCCTCCAAAATTTCCACCAGGAATTCCTCCGGAAGCTTCTTCAGAAGCTCCTTCGCGTATTCTTCCGGAAGTTCTTTCACGAATTCTTCCAAAAGTTCCTACAGGAATTCCTCCGGTAGCTGCTCCAGGAGTTTCTCCGGAAGTTGCTCCAAGAATTATTCCGGCAGTTTCTCCAGGATTTGTTCCGGAAGTTCCTTCAGCAGTTCCCCCGGAAGTTCCCCCACCAACTTTTAAGAATTCATCCCGAAGTTCTTCCAGGAATTCCTTCAGAAGTTCATTTAGGAATTAGTCCGGTAGTTCGTCCAAGAATTTTTCCCGAAGTTTCTACGAAAGTTTAATCAAAATTCCTTCAAGAATTCCTCAGTACGTTTTTAAAAGAGTTTCTTCGGAAAATTTTCCAGGAATTCTTCAGGATGCCTCTCCAGGAATTTCTCTTGAAGTTCCTTCAGGAATTCCTCCAGAAGTTCTTCCAAGAATTTCTCCTGAAGTTCCTCCAACAATTCCTCCGGAAGTTCCTCCAGAAGTTCCTCCAGACAGAATTGGTCCGAAAATTCTTCCAGGATTTCCTTTGGAAGTTTCTGTTCCTCTAAACAAATTCCTCCGGAGTCCAAAAACATCGTAGGAGCTATTACGAAATTTCCTCGGGGATTCCTCCAGAAACGGCAGCCCTTACCTTGCACCGTTCAATGTGGAAAAACGGTCATCTGAATATTCCATAAAACGCTACCATAAATCCATAAAATAGTTCGAGAGATTCCATAAAGAACATTTTTATGATCCATAAAACTTTGAAAAATGATCCATAAAAACTATATATTAATCCATAAAATATCAAATTTGCGCAATTTATATCCTGATGATGATCCATAATTTTGGTTATATGATCCATAATTTTGATAATGTGATCCATAATGCTTGGAAAGAAGGCCAATGAAACTACATATATTAATTGATCCACACATTTTTTTAAATCTATGGATCATTTATCAAAATTTATGGATCATATCCCCAAAACTGTGGATCATTTGAACAAAGTTATGGATCAAATGGCCAGAATTATGGATCATATGACTAAAATTATGGATCATATTACTGAAATTATGGATCATCATCACGATAAAAAAAAATGCGCAAATCTGAAGTTTTATGGATCAAAATATAGTTTTTTATGAATCATTTTCCAGAAATTTATGATCATTTGTCATATTTTCATGGGAAAATAGCAAGAATTGTATTGTTTTTCTTGACCATGTTAATGGAACATATTTCCCAATTAATTGCTAAATTTTAGCTTAGTTATGGATCGAAAAATTATTCTTTATGGAATCTCATTAACTATTTTATGGATTTATGGTAGCATTGTAAGGAACATTCAGATGTTATTTATGGATCGTTTTCCAGTTTTTTATGGATCCGTCTTTATCGTTTATATGCAAAAGTATGTTTTGCCTCCAGAAATCTCCCTGGGTATTATTTAGATTTTAATGAATGGTCATCTAGAATGTCCACCAGTTTATCTTCCAAGAACTTCTACTGAAATTCTCCATGAAGATCCTCCGGAAATTCCTCCAAGAACTCTCCATAAATTACTTTAAGAACTCTTCAGAAATTTCCATTCTTTTCGAATGTAGAATTCCAGAACTCCTTTCGAATATCACATGAAATTTCCTAACCAACTACACAGGACCCCCAGAAATTCTTCCAAAAGTCGAGTCAAGTACGAGACACTGAAGACGGCCTTACTGTTGAGGTCGAAATACGTATCTGTCAAGATACAATTAAGTGGTGGAATTCAATGGGATTGAACTCGTCTTATGACAAGTATTTTGAGGAGTTTTTCTTGAAAATTCTGATAATCTATAAATTCCTCAAGAAATTATCTTGGCAATACCTCCACGTATTTCCCAAAACATTTCTTCAAGACGCCCCATGAAAAATCGTTCCAGTAATTCTTTCAGAAATTCCCCTTCCTTCAAGACAAAGGCAAAGCGTCCTTGACCCGATACTTGAACATGCGCAAGAAGAAAAAAATTGAACTTGAGGCTCAGAATTTTGGCTGAAAAGCGCCAACAACGATTCCGGGATAAGAAGAAAAAGTCAATGCAAAACTTATTCTCACAGATTCCCGAAGCCAGAGACCATTTGAAACCTCACAGCTCAGCAAACCTCACGGATCAGCAGCTGAGGAGAAACGCCACGACGAACGATACGGAAGCATAAAAACACTTTCCGAATTTTCCGAAGCGCTGCAACATAAAGGATTCCAAATCAGCCAAATGGGATCTCCATTTGATGCCGCATCGCCCAAACAGCACCGAAGGAAAACGCCATGTTCAAACAGTAGGGGAAGGTGGGTAGACTTGATCCCCCGGGGAGACTTGATCACCCCTTGTTTTATCGAGAACTAAAGTAGTTTTGTTCTAGCGTAGTTTTTAGTATAGATCCTCTAGACAAATGACCTTTATGTGGTGAGTTATTTTTTGAATTGACAACCTTATTTATTCTGGTTTGTATGTTTTGACCTTCCTAAAGATTTTTTTTTGTTGGCCACGCAAAATTTGAACAACTTTTCATAACAATGACCAAAGTCTTTCGTTTTTCGCAGCAACAAGCCATAAATATGCTTATTGATCTGTACTGATGAAAATGTCAACATTCCATCAGAGTTTTAGGATATTTGGATTTGAAGTTATTTTCTCAATATGGGGACACTCCGTTAGTCACCCGTTAGTCACCCATACACAAATTTGGCGAAAAAATTCAAAAAATATAAATCTGTTCTTAGGCTTCTAATTTTTTGTAGATTTGACGGATTTGATGAAGGGTTGGCAGGAAAAATTATTTATTGCGTAGATCTCACAGAAAGGGGATCAAGTCTCCCCAAATTTATTGTTTAAATGTGCTGTCGAAATCAATAACAAAAATCGTTCATGTATACGCACAGCGATTCGATAATTACACGTATTTTGAAGGGAAAATATTTAAAAAATCTGAGTGCACCTTTCTAATTTTATCAAAGCTAGTTCTTGGAGAGGGATCAATTTCCCCCGAATATTTTCAAAGGCGATTTTTGACAGCACTCCAAAAAATCGATCGAGCGTATATCTGAATTCATCATCTGCTGCGTCTACCGATAAGTCCTGCAAACTATTTGCCGAGCATTTCGCATCCATATTCGCATCGAGTAAGACTTCAAACTTGGAAATTGATGAAGCTATCCGGGATGTTCCTGTTAATATGGTCGAGCTTGGATTATTTACCATCAATCCAGAAATGGTTTCATTGGCAGCAAAAAAAACTGAAACGTTCATTTGTAGCTGGTCCAGATGGTTTTCCTGCAGTTGTAATATGCCGGTGCATTGACGCTTTAGCACAACCATTGTGTGATATTTTCAACTGTTCACTCCGCCAGGCAAAATTTCCTCGCATTTGGAAGCAGTCGTTCGTAACACCAGTTTTCAAACGCGGTGATAGCCACAATGTTGGTAATTATCGTAGTATCACAAGCCTCTCGGCCGCTTCAAAGTTATTTGAGATTATAATGTGCGGAGCAATTCTGGATGCTTCAAAAAACTATATATCCACCAATCAACACGGATTTCTGCCTGGGCGATCGGTTACCACGAATTTGTTGAGTTTTACATCAAAGTGTATCTCGAGTATGGAGGACAAAGCGCAAGTCGATACTGTCTACACCGATTTGAAAGCAGCTTTCGACAAAATCGACCACGAAATTCTGCTACACAAATTATCCCGCCTCGGAATATCTACGCAACTGGTATCTTGGCTGAAATCCTATCTTATGGATCGGCAGCTTCGGGTGAAGATCGATGGTTATGTGTCAGCGCCTTTCACAAACAGATCTGGTGTACCGCAAGGTAGCAATCTTGGACCGCTACTGCTCGTTCTTTTCTTCAATGATGCTGCTTTGGGTCTTGGTGAATGTTTCAAACTTGTGTACGCTGATGACATGAAGCTTTACATTGTTGTACGAATGTTGGATGATTGTCAGGCTCTACAAATATCGTTAACTCTATTTGCCGACTGGTGCCGTAGGAATAAACTGACTGTCAGCGTGGAAAAATGCCAAGTGATAACATTTCACCGTACCGTTTCTCCAATATTGTTCGACTATCATATTGATGGCAAAATTCTGGACAGGGTCTCAAGTGTGACTGACCTTGGGATCATGCTGGACTCAAGAATGACTTTTGATTTGCACCGTTCAGCGATAATTTCGAAGGCAACAAGGCAGCTAGGCTTCATTTCTAAGGTTGCGAAGGATTTCTCTGATCCACACTGCTGGAAATCATTGTACTGCGCACTCGTCCGTCCAATTTTGGAAACTGTGTCTGTTGTTTGGCACCCCCATCAGGTCACGTGGTGCTTAAGACTCGAGCGAGTATAAAGGAGATTCATACGCTCAGCGCTAAAATCTTTGCCGTGGAGAGATCCTGAAAACTTGCCGCCGTATCCTGATAGATGTCGATTGCTAGGTTTAGACACGCTGGAAAACCGACAAAAAATACAGCAAACTTTGTTTATTGCTAAACTATTAGCTGCTGAAACTGATGCCCCCGACCTTCTATCCATGATGAACTTCCGTGTACCGAATAGATCACTGCGGAATACTACTTTACTACAACCACGCTACCATCGAACGGTGTTTGGATACAATGAACCGATCTCAGCATGTATTCGCGCATTCACGGCTGTCGAAGATTTATTCGAGTTCAATGAGTCAACCACATGTTTCGTAAATCGGGTTAAACGTTTGTTAAACTAGTAATAAGTTTTTATTTCTATTAAGACTGTTTGTCAGATAGACCATTTTAAATACAAATACAAATACAAATACAAATAACAACAATAATTTGTGGACTGTCATACATCAGTAGAGTTAAATACTATATTTCTTAGCGAGTTTGTGTGGAAATCGCGTATGTTTATTTATTTTTGGTTGTGATACATCGGAAATCAGAAAAGGGGATCAAGTCTACCCAATGTCACCTACATGTGCAGCTGCTTAAGTCGAGAAACGATAGTCACAAGGAACATCAAGATGGTAAGTTCTGCCCTGCTACCATAAATATGCTTGAGCAACTAGCTTCGATATTGGTACGAGTCATGTTTTTTAAGTCAAGATGATAAGGCTCGCGTTGTACTGGGTCTTACCGCCGCGAATAAGCAGGCGCCTATTTTAATTAATCTTGATTACCATCCGGATCATGATTTTCCTGTAGCTTCTTAGCATAAACTCATTCCGTCCATTATCATCGGACGCGTTATCAAGCCAGGAATGCTCGGAAGTGGTGAAGCTGTGCTGTTCAAAGGTCCACTGTATGTTTCTCAGGAATACATCGTTCTTCAACCGCATTTTCTCATGGACGTGATGTTGTTCGAGCGGAGGACCAGATGAGAAGTTCCGCTATGAGAAGGTGATTGGCATGGCACATCATTTTGTCGAATTTAATATGGATGCTATATTTATTGCCATTCAATCGAGTTGAACGACGAATAACTCCACTGTCCTATGAGCTCATGATGCTACCTCATGATCATTACGGTTCCCATCTTGATCAGGGCCTAACATTTTCGATCTACTTCGCATCACAAGTAATGCTCAAAGAACACCAGAAGCTTCACAAGACAGGAGTACTTGGAAAACTTTGTTACAAGAAGGCTGATGCAAAGCGCGGAAAGGAGGTGGTGCTAGTGGTGGAAAATAATGAATCGATCTGGACTGATGAAGATTCCCGTGTTTCCAGCTTGCAGCAAAGGCAGATGAGTCTGATGTTTTCCAGACATTACAATCGAAGACCATTTGAGTCCGATGTGGACTAATGCTTGATCGCTTTGTAATCCAATAAAAAGGAAAGCTGAGTTTTGTTATTTTTATTGAATATTGCGAGAAAGAAGGTCAGAAGGAAAGTGTTACGTAATTTAAGGGGAGGGGTCTGGTCGAGCGTCGAGGGGTAAAAAATCTGGATTTTTGCGTTACGTAATTTATGCACGACGCCATACTTGGAATTAGATAAGTGTAATATGACCAAAAAGATATTTTAGTTACAAGATAAAGATTGTCGCTTCGGTTCCTTTTGTTCTGCTGTACGAAACATGTTGGGTACCGAACTGTCAAATCGTATGTATTCTTCCTGCATTGGCATTTAGCAGCCTATCCTCGCCAGCAAAAATCTTCCGGACAGCGACAGTCTTTATCTTGTAACTAAAATATCTTTTTATGAACTTGACTGAAAATGTGTATTACTAATAAAAATGCACAACAAAATATACAAAACTGGCCTAATAGTCCTCCAACAACCATTTGCATGGCTAAACATATTCGGCGTGGAAAATTTTCATGCAGCGGCGTGCCGATTCATTTATGACGGCGGCGACATAAGAAAATCACCGGCGGTGGTGGCGCGGCAGCGCACAGGTCTGCGCGAAATGCGTCGTCTACATCATTTGTTTATTGATTATAAAGCAGCGTACAATTCAGTGAAACAAAATAAATTGCGGTTAATTTCAGGTCCCAAATTTTTCTAAGCGTTATTACCCAGTAAATTTGATAGATACCATTTGTTTTAATGATTAATAATGGAGAAATGACAAAACAAGTTGAAAAATATTTTTTTTGGGTTGTGCTAGATTATCCAAACTGTCCTTGAGTCCAAAACTTGCTATCTACAGTTACCATGCTAGCTTTTTCGTCCCCCCAAGCTTGGATATATGATGTCTTTGGGATATTCTGGATCATACAAATCGTCGTTGAGAACTTGCGATCTACATCCACAGGTAACCGTATGCATTTAAAAAAAGCCGTATATCGCGTGCAAACATGCTTTATATTGGCTCTATAGTAGCTTTATATTTGGTTACTTGGGTTTTCCGTCAATCAAAGCTCCAATATATTTAACTGTAATAATAAAAGGCATATTGCAACTTCGAGAAAATATTGTTAGCAACTGTAGATTTGTAGTCCCGAATAAAAGTATAGTTTTGATGAGCGTGAATATCCCAAACTATCTTACGATGTCTGTAGATGTCCAGGAAAAACTACTGCTACAACTGTTGATTGCACCTCAAGGATAGTTTGGATGGCCCTGAACATATAAACTATCGTGCGATGTATGTTATACTTCCAGGAGATGTAATGGGTGTGGTTGATCACGTATCAAAATGGTTTGTAACGAAAAAAGATACTGTCAACTTTTGATAGCAATTCAAGAACTAGTGTACTACCCCTGGTTGGGGCATCCATCAATTCAGCTGTTATTGGTCGACGGTACATGGAAGAAAAAAAGTACCCAGCGTTGAGTTTTTTAAACTTATTGTTGATTTATTTTTTCTCTTCTCTTTCATCCACTCTTTCTTCTGTTGTCAAAAACAAAAGAGCTAAACAATCCAACGACGCCAGTTCAATACGGGAAGCCAATTTTAAATTTTATTAGGGACACGGCAGGTATTTCCGTCCATCGTCGTAGGGGCTAGAACCAACGAAAGCAACGTACATTTGCTAGAATTCCACTATAGCAGAACGTTTCTCCTGAGCTCACGATTTGGTACGTATGAGATTTAAAAAAAAGCGTCTCTTTTATTGGTTTTAGAGACTATGATGAACAGACGAAAATACCTGCCGTGTCCCTACCTGAGGTCGAAATTGAGTGAATTAAACTTACATTTGGGTAAATAAATTTTCCGTTGGGTACTTTTTTAACATGGGAGTAAAGGCAAACTACTTCGACCCTCACGGTGCCCCGGTAGACCGTTATTATAAAATAAAAATGTCCATCAAAACCAAGTACAGGGATCGATTCCTGTAGTAATTTTGCACCTCTGGACCAATTTTTCAAAAAATCCCTTGGAGGAATCTCGAGAAATCTTGATTTGAAGTTTTTAGTTAAGAAATTTCAAAAGAATCCATATAGATAGATGTCCTTCAATTCTTCTTGTACCTGCTGGGTCGGAAGTAACCACCAGCTTTGTAGGGTTGCTGTCCGGCATTCTTGAAATATGCCCTGCCCATCGTACCCTTCCACCATTAGCTACCTTCTGGGTACTGGGTTCGCCGTAAAGCTAGGCGAGGTCTTATTTCATCCTTCGTCGCCACAGCACCATTCTCTTGCATAACGCCAAATATTTACAACTGACTTATCTTATCTTAAGTATGTTTTTGTATGGCTAACTTGCTCGAGTTAAGTATAAGTGTTGCTTTGCATGTTTAATAGAATGAGAAGTAAAAAATATTTTAAATTAGGGTTCATGTTCACAATTGAGAGCAGTAAGACCAGAGTTTGTGTAGAATAATAGTACATAGTTAGAAACTGTTATACGCGATCACAGCACTTATTACCCGATCTTTGCTGCCAAATCTGTCAAAGTTCTAATCAACGGACTAGAAAAAGCATGTTTGATATGTAAGCCAAGACATATACCGGTACCTCTACAGAACTTTGAAATATGATAATTCAAGATATGGTACTTTGACGTGAATGGAAGCTGCGGCTTTTTCCAGCTACTAGCAAAGCCATCAATTGCTTCCTCAAAACGATGCTCGAGTTTTAAAGAGCTGTATCTTACGTACACTTTTTTGAAATCATTCAGAACCTGCTGATTGAAATATTAATTAGAAAATTGTTAATGTTTAAGCAGAGTTGTGACGTAATCCGAAAGATCGGGATTCTAGTGAACTCTATGCAATTTGTTGATGCCTCATCTGTACTTGGTTTACCCATAAATTTACTCAACATGGCGCTTCTCGAGCAGCTTTAAAATCGTATTAACAATACCGAACTAGATGTGTAGTGACGGAGATAAGCAAAAGTTCATTTTGTTTCTTTATTAAAGTGTTTTTAAAAGTTCGAAAATTGAATATTTTATCCTCGCCGTAACCTAAAACCCAAAAGAATATGCACAAAGCTTGTAAAATCCTTTCTTTCTCTTGTGCATTTTCCCTGATGTTTTCTTTGGTTCTCAAAATCTCATTCTATATGCCGAGCTAACTCTTGAAAATCGTAGCTTTTCCTTACCGCCATCTTTGGAGTCATTACAAGTCCGATGATCCTTTTGCGGGGAAATCTCAGAATTTGATAAAGCTCCGTCAATTCAATTGTTACAGCATCTGACGAAGATCTAACCTTAAATACTGCTAAACAACTACACTACTTTAAACAAATCTTTAAGCTGTTGGATTTTCATCAATTCCTTCCGTACTCCAATCTTTATTTCTGATGCTCGAATACATTTGGCATTCAACAAAGAATCTGTAGCCTGCACGTGAATTCATGAATGGTTCTGAACGAGAGGTAGCATTCTTGAAGACAGACGGCTTCAAGCCATACAAAAAACATACTTAAGTCAGTTTGGTGAGCTTTATCAGTTATAAAAAATATAGTTGTAATAAAGGCAACAAATGCAAACTGGTTGAAAACAACTTGGACCACTTTTTGGACGGCTTTGAAGGTATTTTGGGGATATTATTAAATTAAAATATAGATTCTTTTGAAACATCTTAATTAAAAACTTCAAATCAAGATTTCTCGAGATTCCTCCCAGGGATTTTTTTAAAAATTGGTCCAGAGGTGCAAAATTACTACAGGAATCGAGCCCTGTACTTGGTTTTGATGGACATTTTTATTTTATAATAACGGTCTACCGGGGCACCGTGACCCTACTTACTCAATTTTGGCTTCCCGTACGGATGTTCGTGGTTGGGTGAATTAAACTCACTATTGGGTAGGGGTCTGTTCACAAATTACGTAACGCTTCTGGGGGGAGGGGGAGGTCCAACTTGCGTTATACTTTGTTACACTAAATGGTGGGGGGGGGGGTATTACCAAATGTTACGCATAACGCGAATAAAAATTTATTTGAATGTCTTTTTTTTAAATCACTGATTGAAGTAATAGCTGTTTATCGTTATTGTATATTAGTCATTATCGAAATCAAGCATGCTGACATAGCGGGACTGATATGCGTAAAAATACCAAGCGAATATTGTATTTCTCGGCACCACAGCTCCGCAAAACTATGTAAATGGTTATAATCGCAAATTCTATTTTCGTTTCTACTAGCTGCATTCTTGATATCCTTAATTTTTGATCATGAGCTATCCCTATTCCAACAGTGTTAAAAAATACCAAAACCCAAATGCTTCAGAGGGAAAAAAATCTGCCTTTAAAATTTTCACAGTTACGCGTTACATGGGGGAGGGAGGGGGTATCAAAAATGTTACTTTTTGTTACGAGGGGGAGGGAGGGGGTCAAAAACTCGGATTTTTGCGTTACGTAATTTGTGAACAGACCCTAGTTTATTTCTTCCGGGTACAGCAGCAGCGCCTTTCTCTGCTTTGTTCTCTCCGAGGCAGCTAAGTTGGTTGCGACGAGACGGACGCAATGAGAAAACAGAACTGTGCAATAAAAATCCTATTCGACTAGATGCTGATGACATATTAGAAATTTGGAGACAGTACTCGTCGATAGAAAATTCTTCCGCATGCGATGACATATGGGCAAATCAAACCACCTTCCTTTTGCCAGTGGAGATATATCAGCTTCCACACTGATATTCTTCCCTCCCCCTCCATACGGGAGCTTGGCAGAAGGAAGGTCGTGCGATATGTGCCATCACAAATATTGCCCTCCGCTCGTTTTCAAATCGACTTCTATAAAAACATTCTTCATGCCTGCCGTGTCCTAACGGAACTATCAATTCTATACTTTCGCCTCTAACTCTATCATGAACATGTAAGTCTAAGTTTGGAGGATGATATTAGCATTTCCATATCATTATGATTTATCAGTTTTTTATGATTGACTTCCAGGAAATGTAATGGAAATAGTTTATCACGTATACAACTGTTGATCACAAGCCCCGAGCTTAAGAAAAGTTTGGACAATAAAAAAAATTTAAATGCTATCTTACATAATCTTTTGGTCTCAAAGGAGTTGTAATGCACATTGTTGAATACATAACGAAACTTTGAGCAACGAAAGAAGCCTTCGAAGCAGCTGTAGTTCTGAAAAGCTTAGTAGAAGTAGAATGATGTAAAATGTATTAAAACTATCTTACGATATATAATTACCTTCTAGGAGCTGTAATCCATGCAATTAGATACTTTCACAGCTGTAGATTTCAAGTCTCGAAATCATGGACAGTTTGGATTACTCAGAATAGCTCAAAACTATCTTACGATATCCGTTGGCCTCCCAGGAGATGTAATGAATACAATTGAATGCATATTGAAGCTTTGAGTACCAAAAATAGCTTCTAACTAGCTGTAAATCTCAAGTCCCGAACTCAAGGACAGTTTGGATGACCCAGAATATCACAGAACGATCTTACGATATCTGTTGGCCTCTCAAGAGGTGCAATGGATATAATCGAATGCATATGGGTCATTCCATACCAAGTGACCGAACCACTTGTAATCGACTTTCACCGATTTTAATCAAATTTCGTGGATTTGTTTATCTATCGATTATATGTAAAAATCCAATTTTTTTGATGATTGGACAACCCCTCCGCAAATGGGAGCACCCCCCCGGTTTGACGGTTTGTAAAAACCATATTTTAAACAACTCATATCTCGGACAGTTTTTAAGCTACAAATAACTTCTTTTTATGCATTTTGAAGAGAATTCTTCAAACTTTTTGAGAAAAATATCAATTTTGAGTAGAAGTGTTGCCAACTCTATTGTTTTTGCGTTTTAAGTATAAAATCGTATTTTTCTGCCAATGAGTATATTTTTATTTAAAAAATAACACCAGCATCGTGTTCTCCAGAAAATTTTGTTTGAGAAACACTCGAAACCCCAAGGTACTATGAGCCGTTCTCGAGTTATGGAGTTCTGAATATTATATGATTCATATGGAACTTATCAATCACATAAGATTTTGTTATGCATACTGAACCTTTACCTTTTATGGAATTGCCAAGAATTCGAAGATATTGTTTTTTTCAAATAAATTGTAAAACATGTAACTTGAGCCTATGAATAGAAAATAATGTACTTGGCAACGTAGTCACTTTGGAAGGAATAGCTTTTCTGTATTGTTGCAGAGCGTACTATTAAACTATTACTCACATAGATACTATATTATTTCACCTGCTATGGGAAGATTTTTTTTTAATTTTATAGAACATTTATTAATTTCGAAAGCTCTCGGCTCTTATGCCGTTGAGCATTACGGAGCCGAAATCTTTATACTATTTTATTCTTACAAAATAACGTTAGATTAAGTGAAACGAAAGACTCGTGTTTCAATCTGGATTAGGGAATACAGTATCACAGTAGCGAATAATACTAAATTTATGACGATGATGAAAACATTGATGAAGTTCTTGTTTCCTTACTGTTACGGGACATAGAAATAAAACAAGAATTTCTCGCTTAACTTTTCAAAAGGTCCTAAGTAACATTTTTTTCATGAATTAATTTGAATAGCGCAATCAACAGCAAAACATGAAAGCTTTTGATTGCAATACTCAAATTAAATCATGAAAAAATGTTACTTAGGTCCTTTTGAAAAGTTAAGCGAGATTTCATCACCGTTAAACAAACATTTTCTTAAAAACAACAAAGGAAAAAAATACGATATGGTTATCTAAAAAACCCTGATTAATTTACCTAGCGGTAATGGTGCCTTTCTCGTGCTTTATAGAAATAGTATTTTGACCATAACTTTCGAGCCCATAATCCCAACCAGTAAAATTTTAATAGGAAACAATGGGCCAGGATTTCCTGTAAAATGCAACATGGTGCGAACAAATCGGTTAAGGGCAAACCCCTAAATAGTGGATGAGACTTTTTTACTCACACACACATACATACACATACACACACAGACATCACCTCAATTCGTTGAGCTGAGTCGATTGGTATACAACACTATGGGTGTCCCGCCTTCTATAAAAAGATTGTTTTTGGAGCGAACATAAAGCATTTCGGTACACTTAGTGTACGAGAAAGGTGAAAATAAATTAGCTCATAAGGAAGTAGACTTTCACTATGCAAATCATTATGTAAATGGTATTTGTACGTACAGAAGGAGAGGGTTTGTGATTTGTGACAGGTGGGAGGTAAGAGGGTTGAAAATGGCGAAAAACGTTGGATGCAATTTTTAAACGTATTTTGTAGCTATATAAAAGGGAGAAGACCTTAATGTCAATACTAGTCCACTAGAGCAGAATTATCCACGAAAAGTTATTATCTTACTACTACTTTATCAAACCCACACTTCACAGCACGCAAATGTGATTTGACGATAGCCATGAGCTCTCTCTCACTCACCATGTAATCAAAAATTGTCAACTGTGTGTGTATATTATCAAACTATGAAAATAGTAGACCAATAACAACATAAAAATGGTCTTCTTTGAGATAATGATTTTATTTGCTGTATTTTGAAAATAAATGAATAATATTTGCTGTTTAACGGCCAATATACTTTCGCTATTTTTTTAGCATTTTATACTCCTAGAGAATTCAGATTTTCGTAAACCATGGGACATATTGTTTTAATTTTTAATAGTACCCTAAGGATGCCGAAAATCTTTGCCGAAGAAGAATCCTTGCTGGAACGACGACTAGAATTGTTTATTCTACCAAAACTGCCAAACTACGTGTACCAATAATTCAACTGAGTATTATTTCAAAATTTTTAATCTTTTAGTGCTGAGGAACAAATTGTAGTTATTCAGATCAATTTTTAATGGAAAATTCCTGAAAGAGAAATGGTTTTTCCGTATAACAAGGACAGTGGGATCAAAGCCCACCGAAGCGGCAGTTACCCTCAATACCTTTTCCGAACTAAATCTATCACATGTTGTACATATGCATAATCGAGTTTCAGACATAGTAAGGACAGTTGACCAGATAGTGCTGGCAGAAACATTGATTTCTTGCATATGATTTCAACAATCAATCTTCAAAGCGTTCTAATATTTCCAGCAATGCTTATTCTTCAGCAAACTCTTTCAGCATCTCTCAGTATTGAGTCAGATGATTGAATTAACGATAAAATAAAGCCGCAAGGAGCAAAAATGCAAAAAATATATTTTTCCATATTAATCTCCATATAAATTTCAAACGCGATGATGTAAGTGGGGAAGCAACCAATCGAGCTGTGAATGTGTGCTATGTATGTGTCAATGCGTATATGTGTGTATGTTCGGAAATCAATAAAAAAAATCTACAATGTTCACAGTGAAAAAAGGACTTTTCATTTTTAAAATCCTGTATCTCAAAATCGGAACATAGTACCTTGGGGTTTTAAGCGTTTCCAATGTAAAAATGGTCAAAGAACACGTTGGTGAGGTCATTTCCTGAATAAAAATATACTCATTGGGTAAAAAATGCATTTTTCACACGAAAACTTAAAAATTGCTCATTTGGCAACACTGCACATCAAAAAACTATTTTTTTATAAATTCCTTGGAAAATATTCTTTCGAATGGTTACCTTAGATTCATTATAGTCCTCACAGTTCCAGAGATATGTACAAAACAATATGATGAGTTTCAAACATTTGTCCGAAAAGGGGGATGGTCTAATTAATCGTGGGGAGGTCCAATCACCACGAAATTTTGGTTTTTGGGGTATAGCCCATACATAAACAATTGGTCAAAATTTCATTCAATTCTAAGAAAGTCGATTGCACGTTTGCATTTTTTCTCGGTCACTTCATATGGAATGACCCATATTGAAGCTTTGAGTACTAAAAAAAGAGTTTCCTGCAGCTGTAGATCTGAAGTCTCGGATGACGACTCAAAAAAAATTGAGCTAAAAAAAAAAAACTTGTCTGCACCTATAGATTGCATGTCCTGAAGTGAAGGATAGTTTGGATAGCCTACGACGTCCAAGGAGGATTAAACATAGTCTATTGTATATCATGGTAGCTCTACGGATACGTTTGAAAAAAACTATTTTAAAACAGTACAATCCGCTGCCAATATACCAATTATTTTCTTGTTCATAACTTCACCGTGTTCATGACGTTCTAAGTTTCCGTAAGGCCATGACCGCCCATGCCTGATAGGGGAGTTAATTTCCAGCAATTTCGCTGAAAACAGTCTTCACTTCTATCCATCGTGCGATATTATACATCCATTTTTCTGTGGGCCTGAAAAGGCTAGAGCAGCGGTTCTCAACCTGGGGTAGATACACAGAAGACTCTTTGTAAGTGCATCGAAAGAGGCGCGGAAGGCTCTAATAAAAGTCCTCTCATAAAAGTCCTGTAGGAAGCTTGAGCTATAAACTAGCTCAAGCTCAAGCTATAAACAGAGTAATGAAGATTTCTGTCAACTTTATGGAGAACCATATATTCCGTTAGTTTTCAGGTGCATTTTTCATAACTATTATGAGTTTCGCTTGTGGGCAGCAGGGACTATGTCCAAGGGCTTGACGATCTCTCCCCAGGCCATCCGCGAGTTGTGGGGCTTGCCTAGGATGTGGTGGGGTTTGACAGTGGGCCCTGTTAAACCTCTATAAAAAGCTGCATGAATCCGCAAGTAGGCTCCGCCAAAGCGACCGTGTGCCGCTCAAAGCGCACAAGCCCAAGTCCTGGTGTTAGGTGGGACGCTGAACAGCCCTGACACGACGGCCCTCCGACGAGACAGGAGGTTTGCGCAGGCCCAATAAGCCGCCTAAAAACAACTATTACGAACGACATAGAAGATAATACGACTCGATACAATCGGCAAAGACCTAGGCGACGAATACAGGACCACGATTGGAAGCTTGGAACATGGAATTGCAAGTCGCTAGGTTTCGCAGGTTGCGACAGGATGATCTACGATGAATTTCATCCCCGCAACTTCGACGTCGTAGCGGTACAGGAGATTTGCTGGACAGGACAAAAGTGTGGAAAAGCGGGCATCGAGCGGCTACCTTCTCTGTGGCACCACCAACGAGCTGGGAACCGGATTCATAGTGCTGGGATAGATGCGCCTACGCGTGATTGGGTGGCAGCCAATCAACGCAAGGATGTGCAAGCTGAGGATTAAAGGCCGTTTCTTCAACTATAGCATCATCAACGTGCACTGCCCACACGAAGGGAGAACCGACGACGAGAAAGAAGCGTTCTACGCACAGCTGGAGCAGACATACGATGGATGCCTGCGGGACGTCAAAATCGTCATCGGTGACATGGACGCACAGGTCGGAAGGGAGGAAATGTATAGACTGGTCATCGAACCGGATAGTCTGCACACCGTTTCGAATGACAACGGCGAACGATGCATAAACTTCGCAGCCTCCCGCGGAATGGAACTCCGAAGCACCTTCTTTCCCCGCAAAAATATCCACGAGGCCACATGGAGATCACCTAACCAAGAAACGGAAAACCAAATCGACCACGTTCTAATCGACGGTAAATTCTTCTCCGACATCACGAACGTCCGCACTTACCGCAGTGAATCCGACCACTACCTCGTTGCAGTGTGCCTGCGCTAAAAACCCTCGACGGTGTACAACACGCGTCGAAGTCGGACCCCGCCGCTTAATAATGGGCGGCTACAAGACGGTAGACTAGCCCAAGACTACACGCAGCAGCTGGAAATGGCACTCCCAACAGAAGAACAGCTAGGCGCAGCGTCTCTTGAAGATGGCTTGAGAGATATTCGATCCGCCATTGGTAGCACCGCAACCGCTGCACTTGGCACGGTGCCCCCGGATCAGAGAAACGACTGGTATGACGGCGAATGTGAGTAGTTAGTGGAAGAGCAAAATGCAGCATGAGCGAGATTGCTGCAATACCGCACGAGGGAGAACGAGGCACGATATAAACGGGCACGGAACAGACAGAACTCAATTTTCTGGAGGGAAAAGCGCCAAAAGGAAGATCGAGACCGTGAAGAGACGGAGCAACTGTACCGCGCTAATAACACACGAAAGTTCTATTAGAAGTTGAACCGTTCACGTAAGGGCCACGTGCCACAGCCCGATATGTGTAAGGACATAAACGGGAACCTTCTTACGAACGAGCGTGAGATGATCCAAAGATGGCGGCAGCACTACACAGAACACCTGAATGGCGATGTGTGTTACCGGCCTCAGATCTCCAGGAAATCCAGAAGGAGATTGGCCGGCTGAAGAACAATAAAGCCCCTGGGGTTAACCAACTACCAGGAGAGCTATTTAAACACGGTGGTGAGGCACTGGCTACAGCGCTGCACTGAGTCATTACCAAGATTTTGGAGGAGGAAGTTTTGCCGAAGGAGTGGACGGAAGGGCACGTAGCCAGAATGTTGGACAGTAACCCGGTGAAAACGGTTCTCGACAACGATCCGACGGGCACAAGAAGGCGAAGTGCACAGCGGGCAAGGTGGATCGATGACTTGCGGACCCTCCGAAGACTTCGTGATTGGCGACGTGTAGCCATGGGCCAAGCCGAATGGAGAAGACTCTTATATACCGCACAGGCCACTTCGGCCGTAGTCTGAAAAATAATAATGAGTTTCGCTTATATTCATATACTGCAAAGTAATAGGGGGTACCTCAATTATTGAAAATGTTCGAGGAAGTAGCTCTCAAGAAAATGGTTGGACGGGTCGAAATCAAATGTAGGAGTTGAGGATGAGATTTCGACATCATTTGAAACCTTATAGAAGGATTGAAGCAGGGCGATGCACTCACGCATTTTCTGCTCAATATATCGCTCGAGGAAACAATTAGAAGAGCTGGTGTGTAAAGAAGCGGTACCATTATCCCGAGATCGCATATGCTCCTGGGCTTTGTAGATGATATGGATATAATCAGGAATGATCAGTGACCACCGTGTTGTGAGAGAGGCTTTTTTTAATGTGGAGACAGTGGACTCATGAGCAATATTTACTAGTAAAACGAAAGATCATCGTGGATTCATCAATAGAAGTTGTAGAAGAAAAATCACACTATTTGTACATATATTAAGACTATGAATAATTTTGACTTCAAATTTATTTAAAGCAACGATCAGATTAAAATATTCAGGAATCTAAATCATAGATATGGCTCTAGTGGAGGACCAGTAACGTGAAATATTAATATCAATCGAGCTTCTGGTCCAGATTGTGAGCCTTGCTTTTGTAGAATACTGAGATCTCAATTGAGTGGCATCTGTTTATTCAATTGTTAGCAACAACTGCTTTCATTTCATTGGCTATTAGTTCATATTATGTCATTTCTGAAACTTGCCATAAAACCATTTCATGGAGCGACATTTGCCACTATTGACACAAACATCAATGATACATGTTGGATTGGAAATAAAAAAATATTTCCGTTTCGAACAACCCGTCTCTCAAAAGATGGATTAGAATCTCTCAACTCAATAACAAATTTGCAAAACGATGGGCAAAAAATGTCTGACTAGATTTGCTTTTCAGCGTTCAAATGAATGAGACGAATTTGTCATCATTGCTAGACCAACATTTGAAAAGGGCGTAACAACCAAAATTTATTACTTCTGATTCGTTATCTTCATATAAAGCTATAGAATCAGAAGGAACAAATTTTGGCTCCGAACTTTGAAAGATGTATACGAAAAAATAGTTTTCATTCATATGATTCTGGCACCATTTTTTCGGATATTGAAACAACGTTTTCTTTTCAGCTGAATAGGATGAAGAAAAAAGTCATGCATACAATTACCAGTTACTTACCTTGAATCTGAAAACGAAATATTTATTAGCAAAGCTCCTTCTAACTTGCTTGAGCCCCTCAAACCAGTCCGTCACACCTCGCAAATTTACGCCAAACCGTTTAACCACCCCTAATCAGAAACCCCAGCCCTATCTTACAAGCTCGTAATAGTTTTCCCGCTCTTATCCACGGTCCCCGATGACGACTCGTCGTCCTTATCGACGGCCTGATCCTCCTCGGCAATGACTCGCTGCGTCCGAGCTTGTCCCACACCGCACCCTCCCGGCTGATACTCGATCACAATCGGGCGATGGTGCTGCTGATGCCGCAGGTGAGCCTCCGACATCGGCATCGCCGTCGAAGCATGGCTGCTGCTGCTGCTGCTGCCGCCACCTCCATAGTAGGAGGGCGTCCTCACCGAGGTGGACCGGAACAGGCCCGGTCCTCCTCCAAATAGCGATGAGGACTTCTTCGCGGAACTGTACGGGGGCGTCGGTGGTTCCAGCGAGCTGAAGGACCGTCATCTGAACACGGTACTGTCCAGTTCCGTCCGGGGCGTTGACGCCAGCGGAGTGAAGGCCGACGGGCTGTAGCTGTGATTGTTGGTATGCTGCGTAGTGGAGGACTTCTTCAGCAGGTTGATCTTGAACCGCTTCCAGCAGAAGCACCGCATGATGATTCGTTTGAAAGCCTGCCGGAAGTCACGCGAGAAGAGAGCGTAGATGAAGGGATTGACGGCCGAGTTGCAGTACCCGAGCCAGAAGAGAATCGAGAACAGCGTGTCGTTGATGCAATCATCGCAAAAGGCCCTAACGAGGTACATGGTGAAAAAGGGCAGCCAGCAGATGATGAAGCCGCCGACGATGATGGCGAGCGTTTTGGCCGCTTTGGTTTCCATGCGAAACCGTTTGACCTGCACCTTGAGGTGCTTTTTGCCAAGCTTCTTGGAGGAGTTGGGCGAGAGATCTCGGGAAATGCCGGCGGGGGCTTCCTTGAAAACGGATTTCCGCCGCGAGTTGGGTCGACTGGGAGGGCCGTGATACCGCCCGGAACCGGAACCGCCACCTCCGCCGCCGTTGTGCTGCGCTGGCAGGTTGATCTGCAGGGACGACCCGAGCGAAACGGTAGGACTGGTGAGATCGGACGTGTTCCCACCGGGGCACGATATCGAGATCTGGGGGTTCGCGTTGGCGGCCGAGGAACCGTTGTTGGCGCTGGTGGGCCGCACGGCCGATCCTTCGATGAGCATGTTGTGGGTTCGCATCGTGGACGCCATCAGGGCTCCGACGCCTTTGCCGCGGTGCATCCGGAGCGTCAGACTGTCGTCGAAGTTGTTGCTCTTTTTGCCACCTGTCGGGGGGAGGTATGTTTTCGAGGGGTATTTTTTGTTGTGGTGGTGGAAGTGGTTTTTTTTTACCGATTGTAGTTGAAGCGGAAGAAAGAGAGAAAGAGAAGAGAAGAAGATTTTTCGTTTTAGATACCGCTCGGTTCGCTTCATTTTTGGTTTTCGATTTTACCGGAGGATGATGAAAGATCAGTAGAAAGTGTTGGTTGTGGTGATAGCAGGCGCTGGTAAGCATGCCGAGGTAGTGGTTGTTATGGTGATTTCGTTTGGTAGCTGGATGTTGTTTTGTTGGTTAGTGACAGGTGACAGGTTCGGTTAGAGACCTGTGTGGCGCTAGTGTTGCGTGATAGGTCGTTCTCATGTGACGTATGTGTGTTTGATTGTTAGTGCGTGACTGACAGCTTGCTGTGGTGATTCTCTTCCTCAACTCACTTGCTTACAATTTGACGTGAGATTTTTTACACTTGAATTGTTCTCTCATTTTATTTTAGTGAGTTTCACGAGTTTCACGTTTATTTAGGTCAAATTAATTTTAATTGGCTTCTTGTAGCTAATAATACGAAATTGATTTTCGCTTTGAAGGGACGTACATAACACTTGAACTTATTTTATTATTTAAAACATGCACTTGAACCGTATTCTTCCATTTACATAACACACTTACAAACGTAGAAACTGACGGGTCGATTCATTCTTTGATTATTCAACTTTTACAAAGCTTGATGAAGGATAACACAATTATAATTCCGGTTGTATTTTTTTGGTATCGAACAAACTTATGTAACAGCATTCCGTAAACTTTCGACTCCAAACTTTTTCTATACAAACGAAAATTTAGGTTTGTTCAAGAGGAAAATTTTGATCCAAAGGAGAAAATTCGGTAAACCATAAACTAGTTTTGGGTTTTGAAAGAAGAGCATTCCAATTACCAATCTAAGAGAGAACAGTCGAACTAATAAATATAAGGAAAGTGGAATCATATCAAAACAAACGGAAAATCAAACATTTGACAGAAGTTGATTACGAACGGTGCCCCCTTCGAATCGAAGGAAGCCGTGGAACGAACGAGCGAACGGGGGGTTGCAGAAAGGTACCAAATCTACTACTTTGGGAAAAATCGTGGGGGGCGGGTTGATGACTAGCAATCGTTTGGTTTTGTTTTGATTGAGAGTGTTTGACTTCTGTGTGTAAATGTTGGCAGCGTGGCGAATTAAAGCATCTCTTTCGAAGCATGTTGGTTGTTCTGACGATGTGATTGTTCTCAGTTTTTGTTAGGTGGATTGCGTGGTTTCTCAGCCATCGTTTCTAACTACGGATGTTTTGGTTTGTGGTGGAATATTTATACAAAACGTCAACTTCGACGTACTACCGGAAGAGGAAAAGAGCAAAATTGTCATAAGAAAAAGGCGAAAACGGCGGTCACATGATGCTCCGACAGATAAACACTCCAACATATTTACAATACTGTTTGTTTTCTGAATCGGTTGCTAAAAGATTAATGTCATTTCTCATGATTATTAGAAAACATAAAAAATATTATGTTAAATAGAAATCGGGACATAAACACGTGAGTACATAGTGGGAGATCATTTTTTTTACATTTCAATAAAATCTAATTAGAGTTAAAGGTATCATAGAGTTTAAAATGCAGGACACGAAACCTCACCAGAAAAGGGTCAATTTTATCGACCATAGATAGAAAAGAGAGGAAATGCAAGCATTAACGATCGGAAAGATAGAGATCAATAGATTCAGTGAAACAAACAAACAAAAATAACCATAAGCCAATTAAAAGTTGTATCACTTTTGATCTCGGCACAATGTGTGTAAAAGTGTGTACGTGTTCGGCGTGTTCGATTGTGGTGATGGTTAAATAGCATCGGATATTATACAACTATCGAAGATTGATGGCTTGATTTGCAGAATGAGCTTCGTTCGTTGGTTCGGCTGTTGGATTACGGGGTCAACAATAAACAGTCAATCAGGGACCAGGTCACATCTGTTTCGTTCAATTCGATTAACCCATTTACGTCGATAATGAACAACTATTTGTGTAATAGCAGCGGCGGCGAGGGAAATGAGCAACGGCATGTTGTATATTAACGATTGATGGCGATGAGTCGTGATTGGTTTGCATATTTGATTGAGAAAGCATCGCTGATTGAGCTCGTTGCATTATTGAACATTTGGGAATGAACCCGTTGAGTATCGTAATGGTGCCATAAATGAGTAATGTCGAGGTTACGTATGCAATCCTCAACCATCGTAGAAAATTCGTTTGTTTATGTTTGATCGTCGAAGATCTATACTGAGATTTGATATCAACATTTTGAATAATTAAAATCGCTATTCAGTTTAGACAGTTTCACAATTCTGACGCTCAATACACCATTCAATTCGTTTGGTAGGTGCACTGCCACATACACCCCGAAAATGATTATAATACATTAGCTGATTTTCATCCAAAATGGTCATGTTTGCGAATCAAATTCAATTTAATCAGCGATGTGTTAAAATTATTTCCGGGGGTGTAATTGTTTACTGGCGTTATTATTATTATTATCGCGTTTGGCTATTTTGAAATCCTTTGCCAAGTAAGAAAGTAATCAGGAAACAATATGTAGCTCGGATCTGGAGGTTTGATTCGCAGTTTATTTAATTTTACAATAGGAAAATGATCGAATCACGAAGAAAGAAGTTGACGTCAGGGTCAACACCCCCTGTTGATTCTTACCGTCGAAGGGACCTCAAGACCGGAATATATCCATTTCGGTTTCTTGAGGTGCCCTACCCGTCCGTACTAGCCATCCTCGATGCAATGCTTCAACTGCTGGGCCTTTGGTCATACACCAGAACGCATTGCAAAGCCAACAATGGGTGGAACTGCTCAGAGGACCATCCGATAGCTAATGATAGGAAATGCGACAGGCAGAAATTCTGCAGTAAATGCAACAGTGAGCATGACACACGGCATTGGTCACCGTTCCTGTCCTTATAAGGATGAAAACGAGGTGCACAGGATCAAAACAGACTGCACTTGTACCTACCCTGAAGCCAGAAAAATCATCCAGCAGGAAAAAAGGCCGGAGAGAACTTACGCTAAGGCCACTAGAGTAATTCAAAGTCCCATCACTCGCGGAAGCCCTTCCGCAATAAACGGAGACTCTTCAGAAATCTCCGCTATGATATATGATGGGAAAATAGCTGGAAAAGTAATTACCGACCTAGCTAAGGAAGACACCCGCTTAAAGAAGCAACTATCCGATAAGGTTGGAGATGGCCGAATATTCCATTTGGCCGAACAGACCATTAGGCCGAAAGTAATTTGGCCGAAAGGGTCAATTGACCGAAATGGTCGTTTGGCCGAAAGGGTCATTTGGCCGAAAGAGCCATTTGGCCGAGAGGGTCATTTAGCCGAAAGGGTCATTTGGTCGAAAGGGTAATTTGGCCAAAGGGGTCATTTGGCCGAATAGGACATTTGGAAGAATAGGACATTTGACCGAATAGGTCATTAAAAAAGCGAATGATCTATTCTGCCAAATGTCGTGTTCGGCCAAATGTCCTATTCTGCCAAATTTCCTATTCGGTCAAATGTCCTATTGGGCCAAATGACCTTTCGACCAAATGACCTAATCTGCTGTATGACGCTTTCGGCCAAATGACTTTCGGCCAGATGGGTTTCGGTCTAATGGTTTCAGCCAAATGGCATTCAGCCAAATGGCTTTCGGCCAAACGACCCTTTCCGTCGACCTTCAGAGAGGTTACACAAATCGCCGGTTTTCTTCACCCCTAGAAAACCAAGAGCAAAAGAAACACCCAAAACAACCAAGGCCAACGCCATATATGATTCTTGCATCGCAAGAACTTCAATGAGAAGCATAACCAACACATTCCCTGACCCAAAAGATACCAAAAAAAGCCCCAAAAGCTAAGCTGTTATACAATAAAAAGAATGGCAACCCTCATACCAAGTAAAACCTTTTTCAAAGCCATTGTCAGCAACCCGAAAAAAACAACAACGCTATCATCTCCCTTGAGCCAACGCCTAATTCGGATACTCGAGGCACCCCGGTGGTTCACCAACATTCTTCAACGGCCATTTGGCTACCGTCATCGACGTGACCACCTCAAGTCGGCCCATTCTCCTCATACTCAAGTGGGAAGTGTCTTCCGACCTTTTTAGGAGCAACCACTTCCCAATAATGGTCACTGCCCACGCCTCCCCTCCTAACACCTCCCGGAGCCCACGATGGCGATACGATGCCGCCGACTGGGAAGCCTATGACCACACCAATAGCACCGTCAACGCTATCTGAATTCGCCCAGGTCACCTTGGATGCTGCTGGGACGTTTATACCCGGACGTATTTCCGAAGAAATTGACAATGTGAAAAAGAATTCCCGGAGAACGTTTCAAGGGAAAATTCTTTAGAGAAATTTTGAAGGAATTCCTTATGAAATATCTTGAAGTATTAAGGACATAGTTGGAAGAGTACCACGATGGCAGTCAATATGCCACCGGACCTTCCACGGGTCAACCCCACACCTCCCTCACTCCTCTCCCACCAACATGCGAATGCATCGAACAGCATCGGATAAAAGTTTAATATTCAGATTACTAACCTGTTCACAGTATATTTATGTACTTCCCGTGATAATTAACATGTTTCTTCAAAAAGTCCTATGCATTTCGGCTCGAAATATAGCCTAAACCAGCAGTTTCGTGCCAATTTATCTGCAGTCCGCGGTTTTTTTTTGGTTTATCACTGCAATCCACTTCTTCTCAAAGGGCATTGAAAAAATCATTTTTTTACACACTTCTCCGCACATGAGCAGCCCGAAATGTTGATGGAATGCAAATGAAACATCACTTTATGAAATCAGTCACTTGTTTGACACGAAAACTTAATAAAAACTGCTATTTTTGTTCTAAAAAAACGACTAAAAACTGATTGCGGAGCGAATGTAAACACCGGTACCGATGGCAGCAAACTAATAAACAGGGTGGCTCAAAACTGATTTTGCTCCGCCGCGCTCAGTCGATTATGTTTCATATTTTGGGTTTCGTTCGCTGGTTTCGGTTGGTTTGAATAGGGGCTTACCGTGCTCAGGTCGTTTCAGGTTTGTATGGCGAGGTTGAATTTTACATTATTCTGATTGTGGCACTCCGGGATTGGGCGCTGGTGAGGGGAAGACCATATGACTGGATGAAATTCAAGAGCATTAACTCCTTAGACAATGCATATTAAATGGACGTTCCAATAGTTGGGAGTCGATTTTAATCGAGGTTGCAAATCTTTAGCATGATAATAAAGCCCCAAATACAATGTCGGCGGAACGGAAACGGCAAATTTGACAGTTAGCCCATATATTTTCCGTCAAATTTGCCGTTTCCGTTCCGCTGACATTGTGTTTGTGTAATTCAACAAAATAGCCAGATTTTTTTTGTGATACATATCTATCTCACCTGGAGCAGATACTTCATACAAAAAGTGTGACATGGGGGTGAGCGGAGTATAAAATGCTATTTTAACGGATCTTTCCTAAGGTGCGTTCAGTGAAGTCTCTGGAATGTTGCTTTCAGCTATGTGGGTTCTCTTTTCGCCAGCGTTTGGAGGGGAGGCGCTGTAGTCAGTGTAATGAATGATTTAGTTTCCCATAATAGTTTTCATACAAACTTAAATCGGCTTGTTCTCAATCAGTTTTTGTTCAAATCGGCTTTTGGAGGAAACTCGGAGCATGGCACAGAATCAAGTGAGCGTGGTGGAGCTGGGTCGTTTTTTGAACCACCCTACTAATATTCTTTGTTTTTTCATAAATACGACACCAATACTACTACAGTATATGACAATTTGTATGGTACCAATACTTTCAAAGCTTTGTTTTGGTACTCAACCCACCTTCACCTTAATTTAAGGAATTCATGGAATAATTGCCAAAGAAATTTCAAAAGGAGGAATTTCCGAAGGAATTCTCAAAGAAATTTCCAAATCTATAGCTTTAAAAAAATTGCTAAGCAATTTTTGGAGAAACTTTTAACGGAATTTATTAAGAAATTCTTTAAAGAGTCTCCTAAAGAATGCCCAACAAAATTTTTGTAGGAACTCCTGCAATCATTTCGTATGCATTCCTTCGAGAATTCCGAATACAAATCGTAAAGATTTCTCTAAAAGTATTGGAAATTCTAAAGGAATCATAAAGAAATTTCCGGGAGAATTCCTGGAGTAATTTTTGAAGGCATTTTAAAAGAAACTTTTCGGAGGAAGTTCTGGAATATTTTCCTAAGGAATCCCTGGAGGAAATTCCGAAGGAAATCTTAAATGAATGTCGATACGATGCTTCTTCGAATATTCTCAGAAATTCCAGGAATTGGAAGTTTTTGAAGAAACATTTCTTAGAGCTTTTACAATAAAGTATTGATCAATTTCAAGAAAATAAAATATAATTAAAATTTCGTAATGTTTTACGTTTATCTAAATAAGTTAAATAAATACTAAGCCGCGCGGCGAGACAACAACATCCCAGCTCTGGGTTATAGTGGCAGTTAATAAGAAAATGAGAAGCGTTTTCAACTGATTCTCGCAACATACCAAGTGGTTTTGTCAATCATATTGAAAAATTTATTTCCAAATAAAAATTAGTTACTCGGGACAAAAAAAATGGAAAAGCATTCACAGTAGGGATTTATATATTTTGCTAAATTTTACCAAATAAGTCATCTGTCCTAATAGCACAAAAAAAAAAGAAAACTGGCCTGTTTGATTTTAATAATAAAAAACCCTGATTAATCCACCTAACGGTGATGGTGCCTTTCTCGTGCAAATAAAAAAATGTATTTTGTCCATAACTTTCGAGCCCATGGTCCGATCTGGCCAATTTGCAATAGGAAACAATAAGACAGAATTTTGCGTTGAATGCAACTTGTTGCAAGCAAATCGGTTGAAAATAAGTGTCTGAAATATGAGTGACATTTTTTTAATTGATTTTTTTGTAAAAAGTAGTATTTGGGTCATAGCTTCCGAGCCCATAGTCCGATCTGTTCAATTTTCACTAGGAAGCAATGTGACAAGATTCTGCGTCGAATGCAACTTGTTGCGAGCAAGGATAAGGGTAAGGATAAGTGAGTGACACTTTTGCTAAAAAATTGTGAGTGGGTGCGCACAGACATACACGCACATATACACAGACATCACCTCAATTCGTCGAACTGAGTCGATCGGTATATAACACTATGGGTCTCCGGGCCTTCTGTAAAAGGTTTGTGTTTGGAGCAATCATATAGCCTTTACGTATACTTAGCATACGAGAAAGGCAAAAACTAAATATTGACATTCCTGAACTGCACTGATTTGCCTACACCAATGCCAGATCCTATGATAATTGTTTAGGTGCCCAACTAAATGATGCCCTGGCTAAGATGAATTCCGAAAACCAGTTAAAAAATGTATGTATCATTTTAATAGATAAAGCCCCATTCAAACTCTCAAACTAATCAACCAACTTATGCATTA
Source organism: Armigeres subalbatus (assembly GCF_024139115.2). NCBI lineage: Eukaryota > Metazoa > Arthropoda > Insecta > Diptera > Culicidae > Armigeres > Armigeres subalbatus. Next base: position 287,457,873 of record NC_085139.1, read on the forward strand.
AACAAGACAATGTATGTCACTACACCGACATAGAGACACTATCTCTTGACGTAGATTTCAACTTTTCAAAAGGACCTAAGTAATATTTTTTTCATGAATTAGTTTGACCATTGCAATCAACAATATAAAAGCTTTTGATTGCAGTACTCAAATTAAAGCATGAAAAAAATGTTACTTGGGTCCTTTTGAAAAGTTAAGCGAGATTTTAAATTGAATTGTGACGACTTCCACCTTAACATTAATTGTCATAAGACAAGTTTAGTACTATTCCAATAAATTCCACCACGTTGTATTGATTTACAGATACATATTTCAACCTCAACTGTTAGGCCGTCTTCAGTGTCTCGTACTTTTTTTTATTGCGATTAGTCATCGGCGCGGCAAAATTATGATCGGCGGCGACGGCGTGAGTAAAGCCATCGGCGGCGGCGGCGTGGCGCGGTGGCACACAGGTCTATCTTACTATACGGTCAATGACTCGAGCAGTTTGGTAGCATCAATACACACGAAGTGCAAAGTGACCGTAGAATCCGACCAAAAATGACAAGGAGTGCCTTCCATTCTCAATGCTGCAGATAGAGGTGTGCGCCGGTCCGAAAATCGTCGGCGGCGGCGTTTATCATAATTCCGGTCGGCGGCGTTTTCGGCGTCACGCCGACAGCCAGTTTAGCCGGCGGCGGTAGAGTGGATTGGCGTGGTGTTTTTTATTGCATTCGATTTTTTTTATTTTTCCGAGACATTTTCAAGATATCTACGGGAGCATCTTTTGAATATCGTCGGAACAATCTAAGGGGCTGTCCACAAATTACGTAACGCTATTGGGGGAGGGTGGAGTCAGGTCAAGCATTACGATTCAAACAAAAAAAAGCTTCCAAACAAAAGTTGTTACGAGGGGAGCGTGGGGGTTCAAAATCGGCAAAATTAACATTACGTAATTTGTGAAAGAACCCTAATGTACGTCCCCATATAACGCTTTTTCAAAATATTCATATGGAATTTATTTTCTTATTTTCCATGGGAACTAGTTTAAAGTTTCCTCAAGAAAATATTGTAACATTTACAAGGGAGGGTCTTCGGAATTCCCAAAAAAATAGCAGAAAATTCTACGGAATAATCAGGATTGTCAAGGGAAATTGTTCCAAATTTCTACAGAAAATTATTCAAAATAGCCTGGTAAAGCTCTTCGAAAATTCCGTTTGGCCAAATGACATTTTCGATCAAATGGCCTTTCTGGCAAGACCATGCTGAGGGTGGCTGGGTTCGATTCGCGGTGCCGGTCTAGGCAATTTTCGGATTGGAAATTGTCTCGACTTCCCTGGGCATAAAAGTATCATCGTGCTAGCCTCATGATATACGAATGCAAAAATGGTAACTTGGCTTAGAAACCTTGCTGTTAATAACTGTGGAAGTGCTTAATGAACACTAAGCTGCGAGGCGGCTCTGTCCCAGTGTGGGGATGTAATGCCAATAAGAAGAAGAAGAAGAAGGCCTTTCTGTCAAACGACTTTTTCAACCACAGGATCAGTTCGGCCGAACAACATTTTCGGCCGTATTCCCAAATGAAATTTTAAGCCAACGGTGATGGACTGAAATCATTTCAAAATTCACGGAAGTAAAGTTATAAAAATCTTTACGACCATTTCGGCAAACGACATTTTCGGTAAAATGACATTTTTAGACAAGCTACTTTTTCGGCCATAGGATCAATTTGGCCGAATGAAATTTACCGCCGTACGTCCATTTAGTCTAAAGAACATTTCCGACCAAAATACAATTTCGGCCAAAAACATTTCGGCCTTGTGGTCTACTGATCTTCCCGTCGTTTTACCGAAAGTCATTCTGAGGAAGGCAATTTTTTGAATTCCAGTTGGCCGAATTGAACCTTGTCCGAAACGGTTGTTAGGTCGAACATGGTTTGGCCGAACATTTTATTGGGCCGAAAGCGACATACAGCCGAAAGGGACATGAAGCTGAATTGGTAATTTGGGCGAAAAAGTTATTTGCACTAACAGGTGCTTTGTCTGTGAATGCCGTTTTACCGAAGTGATCGTAGATCGAAAATGTCGTTTGATCGAATAGATCATTTGGTCGAAAAAGATGTTTGATAGAAATGGTAGTTTGGCCGAAAGAGCCATCTAGTACGAATATGTCCTTTCTGCCGAATAACCATTTCGACCAAATGACCTATTCAATCAAACGACTTTTTCGATAAAATGACCAGTCGATAAAATGACCGAATGACACTTTCGTCCGAATACCCTTTTCGGCTAAATGATCAGTCTACCAACGATGGCATTTTCGGCCAAACGACTTTGTCAACCAAAGGACTGTTCCGCCGGCCGGATGACCTTCTCGACCAAATGATTTGTCCAGTCAAATGGTGTACTCGGTCAAACAACCTTCGGCCTCGTGGTCTTCGGCGTTCAAAAACTATATTTCAATGAGAACTTTTTTGGGTTTCAACGGGAAGTCTTCCGGTAAATTTTTCGGTCTTTCCACTCGAAGTTTTTCTTCGTTTTTACGGAGAGCTTTTCGAAATTTCAACAGGAAATTCTTTAGAATTTTCGAAAAAAAAAATCATTGGAGTTTCAATGTTGTGTTGCTATCCAAGTACCAGATATAGCCGTCCGGACCCGTAGAATTTGGGATCTGCCAGTTGCATGCCGGATGGTGGTGCCAATGGAAGAGAAGAAGATGGCTGGTCAGTACCAGACCCAGTACCAGAAAATTCATTAACGTTGAAAAGTCCCGAATACGTGACGAAACGAAAGCAGATACCTCGTGTGTCGATTGAGTTTACGTCTGTTGCGGTAACTTGTCAAGCAACCCTGCCCTCACCTCGAAATATTTCTCTTCGAAATTTGCCCTGACTTTATGATGCATCTCGAGGTTGTCCTCGTAGTACTCCGCTGATTCGATGTCTGCTTGAATTCCCTCAAACTCCTCCCATTTGGCCTCCAACTTCTCTAGCTGAAACCGTATTTGGTTCTCGTCCACTGTCTGCGTGCTTTTCAGGAATTTCTCCGTTCGGGTCAGGAAATCAACGACGCTGTTCCTTACGTGAATCATTGCCTTCAGCTTCTTTCCACCCATGCTGCGTCGAGATGTTTATGATTATATCGACCAGGAGACTCCTGTGAATGCATGGCGAAGCGAGGAACCTTTCCAAGAGATAGTATTAAGTTTGGACAGGTACTCACCTGGTGAGCCTGTCAACAAAACCTTGTATTTAATATCTCTCTGGAAGCTGCATTCATCTACTCTATGACCAAACGATTCAATGTATTAAGTAAATTCTTTAAAACAGAAGTTACCTATCTAGGACACAGAATAACCGACAGAGGAATTCTGCCCGACAGTAGTAAATATAACGCAATAAAGAACTATCCAGTTCCAAAGAACAGCGACGAAGTTAGAAGGTTTGTAGCTTTTTGTAACTACTACCGGAAATTCGTCCCTAATTTCGCAACAATTGCTTACCCATTGAATCAGTTGTTGCGAAAAAATGTAAAATTTGATTGGTCATCAAAATGCGATGATGCTTTCAAAGCTCTTAAGTCATTTTTGATGTTATTACAGTATCCAGATTTTGCGGAAACTTTCGTTTTGACAACAGACGCATCTGATGTAGGTTGCGGAGCAGTGTTGTCACAAAATATTGATGGCAATGACCTTCCTATTGCATTTGCTAGCAAAAGTTTTACGCCCGGATAGAAGAACAAATCAGTTATTCTTAAAGAATTGACAGCGATTCATTGGGCAATTGATTATTTTAAGTCTTATTTGTTTGGACGAAAATTTGTAGTCCGTACTGACCATAGACCTTTAGTATTTCTGTTTAATATGAAAAATCCAACCTCCAAGTTAACCAGAATGAGATTAGAGTTAGAGGATTTTGACTTTGATATTGAATACATCTAAGGCAAAACAAATGTAGCAGCTGACGCATTATCACGCATCATAACTTCTTTTGATGAACTAAAAAGTGTAACTATGTTACAAGATTAGACAAAATATTCTGTTTCAGTTCGATTGATCAACCTTTCCGTCTGGAGTAAGATTGATTCAAATCAGAAGCTACAGATCGCAGCCATATTCTGCCGTTTTATGATATTCGCGCCTTCTAGTGGTGGATAGCCTAATTATTCTATTACCTTATCCCGATACAATTTTTATGCCCACTCACGAAATTAAATTATTTGTTTAACTCATGAGTTCAATTTTAACGGCAATTGTTTGAATCATTATAATAGAATAAAACTAACTAAAAAGTAAGAAACCCAATCAAAAGTCTTTCCGATTTGATCAGTGACTCCAAGCGGACGTGGTCCCAAAAGATTGTGGAAATAATATAAAGGCTTTGATCAAACCATAATTCCTAAAAAAATGTATTATAATGTTTCTATTATTATAGTATTTATTCGGAAAGTATTTAAAAATACTGTGGGAACTAGTAAGCCCAAGTGAGTGGAAACAGAGATTTCCAATGTGAGTTTAGATCCGCCATGATGATGAGGTAGTTTTTAATGAAGATTGTGTGTCGTATTAAGATCTTTTAAAAGATAATAGCTGGAGACAAATCAGCTTAATTAAAAATCTGCTGCTCGAGGCACAGGTAAGCTCAGGAGAACCTAATTATTGATCTGGAGGGAGAATTTTGTGCTGTTAATGTGTGTGATTTGGTGATAATTATACGTGCGTTTGTTTCTTTTATCGTGAAGGAATTTTATCCTTCACGCGAAGGTGTTCCTGCCGGGTTCTAGAACCGGAGGTAGGTGTAGGAGGATTCGACCATTCCGGATCCTCTGGGTGAATCCAGAAGCCTTGGCGGTTTGTAGGCTTTAAGCCTCATCGTCGGGCCAGTGGTTCATCGTCGCACCTACGGGCCAGGGAGAACACCACATCTCCCGAGAATCGCTTTTCGGTAGCCAACAACCGGACGCATTCTCCTTTCTCGTTGGCCTCGAGACAGCTGGCAGATCGACGTCTAAACGATTTGCACGAGGCAGTGTCGGCGCACACTACCCCACCAAGCGAACCACCCACAGCATCGCTGGGTGATCTCCAGTCGACGAGCACCGCCACGTTGGCCATCGTGCGAAGCACACACCCTACAGCGCGACATCGTATCCACTACTACACGGACAGCCATCGACGCTCCGGCGGCACGATTCGTTCGCACACGCACACAGCTTAATCGCCTTCGTCGCACCGGCGGCGAACTCGCTACCCACACCATCATCTGTCGCCACACCGGCGGCGTACCCATCAGCAAGCTATCGTCGCACCGGCGGCGTACTCAGTCGAAACTGCTCCACCACTTCGTCGCATCCATCGTTGGACCCCGCCTGAGCTCGAGCTGAGCGAGCAAGATTCAAGGTCAGATCTAAACTTAATGTAAACAGTAGAAAGCGAAAGGGACTAGAAGCACGGCCGTGCGCAGAAATTCCAATTGGAATCCTAGGAGTTAGAGGTTTGGAAACAACGACAATATAGTTTGAAATTTGAACGTTTGCTAGATCGCTTTTTTATGAAGAAAGTATTTTGATTGAGTGGGATTTAATTAGAGTTTTTTTTGGGGAATTTCAAAGGGGATTTTCGTGTGCCTTGCCGTTTGGGTGGAAAATTGTGGACGGATAGGTCGGACTCGTTTTTGATCATTTCCGCGTGTTTGATGGACTCGCCCTGAGTCTCGCCGGGCATACAAATATTGCTGCTTCACAAGCAAACGATTTAATCGTCTGCTTGGCGCTGAAGTGAAGTCAGTCGAAGGAAACCAGAATCGAATCCAACCGATCTTGAACCGTTTCAAAAGTAATAATGTATTTATTGTTAACACGAGAGCGATGACAAAGAAAAAAAATGAGGAAACTAAATGTAATCAAAAACAACAGAATAAAGATAACAGTCAAAATACAATCGTCTATAACAAGCCTGATCAACTTGTTATCTATACGACAGAGAATCCGACTGAAACTAGAAAACTACCAAAACTTACTGCTATGGTAGAAAACAATAATTAATTTTTTTCAATATATGAAGCAGTGAGCAAAAAAAAAGTTATCATACGAATTACAACACAGTTGCGAAGTATAAGACAAACACTTGTGTTTGCACTTTCAGTGTTAGAAAAGGAAAAGGAATTTCAGAAAATTAATAAAATCGCGATATCAAGTCATGACAATGTTTTTAAAATGGTACCCAAAGAAATGTTTAAAGAGCTAGCACAGAAATCAATCAAAAATCTGCAAATAATAATATACAATCCGCCCGGGTTCATTAGTGATCTTGAGGAAATTCAAAATATATTGAAAAATTACCATCAAACACCAACAGGTGGACACGTAGGTCAGCACAGGCTGTACCTCAAATTAAGAGAAATTTATAATTGGACAAATATGAAAAGTTCTATTGCTCAATTCATAAAGGCCTGTGAATTGTGCAAATTGAACAAAATTACTAAACATACGAAAGAAAAATTGACAATTACAACTACACCATCTAGACCTTTCGAAGTGGTAGCTATTGACACTGTAGGACCACTTCCAAAATCAAATAATAATAATAGATATGCTGTAACTATACAGTGTGAGCTTACTAAGTACGTAATTTTAATTCCCATTCCATCTAAAGAAGCGAATGTAATTGCAAAAGCTTTAGTGGAAAAATTTATTTTAATATAAGGAAAATTTTTAGAGTTAAAATCTGATCAAGGGACCGAGTATAAAAATGAAGTTCTAGATCAAATATGTAAATATGTATTTACAAGTTAAGCAAAATTTTTCAACAGCCTATCATCCTCAAACTATAGGTTCATTGGAGAGAAATCACAGGTGTTTAAATGAATACCTGAGAAATTTCGTTAATGAACATCAATCTGATTGGGATGATTGGTTACAATTTTATGCATTTTCATATAATACTTCACCTCATACTGATCATGGTTTAACACCATATGAATTAGTGTATGGAATTAAAGCAAGAGTACCACACGAAACATACACAGAAAAGATTGATCCAATATATAATTATGATCTTTACAGTAACGAATTGAAATTCAAACTTCAGAAATCTCATGAAATTGTGAAACGGAAATTACTTGAACAAAAACAGATACGGAAAGAAATGAATGATCTTTCAGCAAATCCTTTACCAATAAAAATAGGAGATACAGTCTATTTACAAAAAGAAAACAGACGTAAATTAGATGCATTCTATACAGGTCCTTATCAAGTCAGAACAGTAGTAGATCCAAATTGTGAGATCATAAATTTAAAAACGAATCAATCAACTCTAGTTCATAAAAATAGGTTAATTAGATCGTAAGAAGTGTTAAAATACCGAGCCTAATCTCATAAAAATAATGAAATCCAAAAAATAATAAACAAAAATGAGATAGGTAAAAATTCTTAGTTCAACTAAGAAGTGTGAAATTCGGTTTAGTTTTAAATATTTTTCTTATCTAAAACTTGCATTATCTAATAATATTATTAAATTCAAACAATAAAAATTATCAAAGAATATGTAAAGTGGTATAGAACAACCTTTTTTTTTTACTATTTACCAAGTTATATGTTGACAACAATTGAATGATTTCACTATGTTACATCATTCATTTTAAGGAGGGTGATGTAGCATTTCAGTTTACATTTATTTTCTTTGCACCATAAATTAGAATCTTCATGGCTTAACTAATTTATGAACCACTTGAAATCTTAGAATTCTTACATGTTCCACAAACAGCTTACTCATATTTCTTACAACACATTAGGTCAAAATAATTCATATATCTTACCACACAAGTTGAGCAATATAAATAAAACACTTGTGTTCTCATGCATTCAAGTAGTGACTCAATAACCGATGCACATGTTGCATCATACTAGAAAAGGGTCGCATGGTGTCAAATAACATAGAACCAACTGCTAAGCCAACTAATCACACCCAACGCGCGTCTGCGCGTCTGCGCTTATGTGTTTATAGTTTGTTTATGTTCCCTTGCACTGATTGGATAATTGAAATGGTTGTTTCTCCCACTACGAAACCTATCCTTAAGAAGTACTAGAATAAGTAGCTTACCTATTTGTAGTCAAGTTTTTAATAAACGAGTATGAACCCAACCACGGTCGTGATAAGTAATTGAATTGAAGAATAACCCAGCAAGTAGGTTATACAATACCTCGAAGCCAAGCACCAATATTCCAAGGCAATTACTGCGAAAATAGCACAAGCACTTCGCTTGTGCTATTTTCACAGTAATTGCCTTGGAAAACCTCACGATACACCAAAAAGAAGTTGGACATGTACTCACCTTGTGAGCCTGTCTATATGGACCCTGTATTTTATATTTAAGAGCAACTTCCGCAAACGTACTTATTACTTTGTTTCAAAGCTATGATTTGATACAAAGTTTCATGTGAGTTTCAAGATCAGGCAATGATCTTGACAATAATATTCTTAATGCATTCCTTCGCACATCGTTTTGATTTCTATCGCCCTAACAGTAAGCTCCGTAACCTGTGTCAATAAGTAAAATAATGTGAGATCCCGCATTGGCCTATTCTACCGTTGTTGGCAACAGCCACCCACAAAACGTAAATTGACTGCAATCAACGACACGACCTTCATTGCCCCACTATCGACGTTCAGCTTGATTTTATCAACCATGTCTCCTCTCCACAGAATACGTGCCTGCCTTCCAGTGAGATCCTTCTGGCTTGGACACCGGATACCGAGCAAAATCATGTGTGCACCCATCCCGCAGCTACTGCATAGCATGTAGATTAGGTTATCATACATTTATTATGCTTGTGACGGTCTCTGACTCTATGATGATGATGATGGTGACGATGTGCTTAGAAAAAGGAAGCTCTGCGGCAAGACAACCAAGCTGCAGAACCAACCGGGCGAGCCAGGAGTCGTACACATAGTCAAGCATGGGCGCACTTTGTCTGTGATTCGGTTCAGTGATTCGCCATCAGCATGAGAAAAAACATATCCGGGAAAAGTCCTCCGTTCCTCCGAACCGAACCAACAACGCTCGTTAGAAGCAGATTGTGTTTGTAGCGGCGAAACGCAACGCAACGCAACGGGGCGGGTACACGGTGGCGAAAAATATGATAAGATAGTGAAGCTCTCAATCTCCGGAAAACGAGGAAAAAATGGTGCAGCATGGCTGGAATGGCTGTTTTATGCACGAATGGAGCCATCGTCGTTCCCACACACAGTAGTGTGGCGGTGACTACCGCTGCTGGTCAAAAGATAAGCTCCACCGTCAAACCCCCCAGATCATATTGGTAGCCTTGCTGGTCCTCCTGAGAGCAGGCAGAGAAAACCGTTCGAGTGTGGAATATATTAAATTTATCATTTGCATTTCATTCATTCGGTTTTGTGCACGCGGTGGGGAACGTTTTACCTCATACGAGGACTTCGGCAGCGCACACAACACACGACACGATGCGGCATTCGTTCAGGCGAATGCGATGAAAAATAGCCTCATGAGAAGCCTGCTTGGATTAAGGGGAATTGGTGTTTCGCAAACTAGCTGCTTGTCAACGGACAAGGCGCACATAATGGTAATCAAGTTAGCCGCTGTATCGTCGGGCTACTTTGCTGGTTTATGTGATTTCGTTATTATGAATTATCTCCCATTTCTATGGCGGGTTCCTGAATCTTCTGAATAGCGTTCGTACCACACACTTGGAATAAAGTTGTAGAATATCGTAAAAGCATGTTGCTGTTATCAACAGGATTTCAAATAAAATTCAGATTTTCTTTTTCATTTCTCCGGAATATTATTATTATTCATACTATTTGAATTTTTTTTTGTATTGAAATTGGTATTAAAAGAATTAATTTCAGAAAAAAATGTCAGAATATCATAGTAAAATTTCAGGTATTCAGCCTTATGATCAATCCCTCAAAAAATGAGATGAACAATTTATTTTTTCCACTTTACAACATGCAAGGTATAAGTCTTCGCGAAAGCTGTAGAAAAAGTTCTCCTGAAACACTTTGTTCGTAATTTCATTGCTTTTGGAAATGTATTGTTTTTTATGCCAACAAGCTTTGAACATGTTCGGCGTATAAGCAGCATACAAGCATATGGAGACGCATGGTGCATTGATTCACCCACTTATTGTGATGAGAGATTGATTTCTGTTTTGCATATGTAGTAGGAAATGGTTTTTGATGAAACATTTCTTACATTCACTTACAGCTCTTTAGTTCAGATATTAATTCAAAGTTCATTTCTTGTAATTTGTTATGCGTATGAGATTGACTGCCACACTTTTCCCAATGTCAAGTTTTAGTTAAATCAAATATGACTAAGAAATACAATAAAACTGTTATAACTTTTTAACTTTTTAAGTTTTTATGTCGCAATAGCCACCAAACAACGTATTTAAGTATTATCTAAATCTTTCTAGAATATGCAAAAACTGTAGAACATAAAATGAAAAGTTACGACAAAAAAGAATTTTTAAAAAGTTGTCAGTGTAAAGCGTAGTACGCTGCTGATACAGAATAGGCTTACGGAAAATTTGATCAAACTGCCAAAGTAAATTTGACAGCTGATTCAGTATGGCAGTAATGTCACTTTTTCGTACGGAATAATGGTACGGCATATTTTTCCGTAAGGAAAAGTGACATCTTTATTCACTTCACTCAGCAGGCGTTATTAGCATTACGAAATTTTCAAAAGGCGAGTGTAGCCAAACGAGCATGACGTCACGATTGCAATCCAAGCAACGGAGTGTGTGACGTCAAATTTTCGTGGTACACTGTGAAAAAGTGGAAAAACACACTTAATCGGAATGACCCAACCGTTCCTGCGCTCTTCTATGGAACCTATAGTGTCTATACTTTTCAGCTACGTACTTCTCACGGAATTTCAGTGGCGCAGTCATTCCGTAATCATGCCGTATCCTATCTATTTGCACAGTACTTTTCAGTAGCGTACTGGCTTTAAAACGTAAAAAATATCAAAGTAATGGAGTTACGAAATTGGTGTCCTCGACAAAGATTTTCGGGAGAAATTTTGGTACAACTTTTATGAACAAAAAACTTTATATGCTGTGGATAATAATTTTTCATCCCACTTTTAGGGGGATTGATCAGTAAGCTGAATACCTCCAAAGAAGCGCATTCACTTACTGATAAAATATCTCGAAGACACCATTACGCTAAATTGCATAAAAAAAAATATTTCCATCCTCCGCTTTTCCGTTTTCAGGAGGAAGCTTTTCCGTTTGCGAGAGGAAGCATTTCAACTTCTAGAAAGAAGCTTTTTAGGTTGTATATAGGAGCTTTCCGGCTTCCAGGAGGAAGCTTTCCGGATACCAGGGTGAAACTTTTCAGCTTTCAGAGGGAAGCTTTTCAACTTCCAAGGGGAAGCATTCCAGCTTCCAGGGGGAAGCTTTCCAGCTTCCAGGGGGAAGCTTTCCAGCTTCCAGGGGGAAGCTTTCCAGCTTCCAGAGGGAAGCTTTCCAGCTTCCAGGGAGAAGCTTTCCAGCTTCCAGGGAAGCTTCCAGCTTCCAGGGGAAGCTCCAGCCCAGGGGAAGCCCAGCCCAGGAGAAGCACCAGCTTCCAGGGAGAAGCTTTCCAGCTTCCAGGGAGAAGCTTTCCGGATACCAGGGCAAAACTTTTCAGCTTTCAGAGGGAAGCTTTTCAGCTTCCAGGGGGAAGCTTTCAGCCCAGGGGAAGCTTTCAGCCCAGGGGAAGCATTCCAGCTTCAGGGGAAGCTTCCAGCCCAGGGGAAGCCCAGCTTCAGGGGAAGCTTCCAGGGGGAAGCTTTCCGGATACCAGAGGAAAACCAGGGGGAAGCTTTCCAGCTTCCAGGGGGAAGCTTTCCAGCTTCCAGGGGGAAGCTTTCCAGCTTCCAGGGGGAAGCTTTCCAGCTTCCAGGGGGAAGCTTTCCAGCTTCCAGGGGGAAGCTTTCCAGCTTCCAGGGGGAAGCTTTCCAGCTTCCAGGGGGAAGCTTTCCAGCTTCCAGGAGGAAGCTTTCCAGCTTCCAGGAGGAAGCTTTCCAGCTTCCAGGAGGAAGCTTTCCAGCTTCCAGGAGGAAGCTTCCAGCTTCCAGGAGGAAGCTTTCCAGCTTCCAGGAGGAAGCCCAGCTTTCCAGGAGGAAGCTCCAGCTTCCAGGAGGAAGCCCAGCTTCCAGGAGGAAGCTTCCAGCTTCCAGGAGGAAGCCCAGCTTCCAGGAGGAAGCCTAGCTTCCAGGAGGAAGCTTCCAGCTTCCAGGAGGAAGCTTCCAGCTTCCAGGAGGAAGCCCAGCTTCCAGGAGGAAGCTTCCAGCTTCCAGGAGGAAGCCCAGCTTCCAGGAGGAAGCTTCCAGCTTCCAGGAGGAAGCTTCAGGAGGAAGCTTCTCCAGGAGGAAGCCTAGCTTCCAGGAGGAAGCTTCCAGCTTCCAGGAGGAAGCTTTCCAGCTTCCAGGAGGAAGCCTCCAGCTTCCAGGAGGAAGCTTGAAGCTTCCAGGAGGAAGCTCAGCTTCCAGGAGGAAGCTCCAGCTTCCAGGAGGAAGCTCTGAAGCTTCCAGGAGGAAGCTTTCCAGCTTCCAGGAGGAAGCTCCAGCTTCCAGGAGGAAGCCTAGCTTCCAGGAGGAAGCTTTCCAGCTTCCAGGAGGAAGCCCAGCCCAGGGGAAGCCTTCAGCTCCAGGGGAAGCTTCCAGGGGAAGCTTCCAGCTTCCAGGGGAAGCCCAGCTTCCAGGGGAAGCTCAGCTCCAGGGGAAGCTCAGCTTCCAGGGGAAGCTCCAGCTCAGGGGAGCTCCAGCCCAGGAGAGAGCTTTGAGCTTCCAGGAGGAAGCTTTCCAGCTTCCAGGAGGAAGCTTTCCAGCTTCCAGGAGGAAGCTTTCCAGCTTCCAGGGGGAAGCTTTTCAGCTTCCAGGGGGAAGCTTTTCAGCTTCCAGGGGTAAGCTTTTCAGCTTCCAGGGGTAAGCTTTTCAGCTTCCAGGGGGAAGCTTTCCAGCTTCCAGGGGAAGCTTTCCAGCTTCCAGGGGAAGCCTAGCTCCAGGAGGAAGCTTTCCAGCTTCCAGGAGGAAGCTCTAGCTTCCAGGAGGAAGCTTTCCAGCTTCCAGGAGGAAGCTCCAGCTTCCAGGGGAAGCCTTCCAGCTTCCAGGGAAGCTTTTATGCTTCCAGGGGAAGCTTTTCAGCTTCCAGGGGGAAGCTTTTCAGCTTCCAGGGGGAAGCTTTTCAGCTTCCAGGGGGAAGCTTTTCAGCCCAGGGGAAGCTAGCTTCCAGGGAAGCTTTCAGCTTCCAGGGGAAGCTTTCAGCTTCCAGGGGAAGCTTTCAGCTTCCAGGGGAAGCCAGCCCAGGGGAAGCTTTTATGCTTCCAGGGGAAGCTTTTATGCTTCCAGGGGAAGCTTTCAGCTCCAGTGGAAAGTTTTTCAGCTTCCAGGAGGAAGCTTCCAGCTTCCAGGGGAAGCTCCAGCTTCCAGGGGAAGCTTTCAGCTTCCAGGGGGAAGCTTCCAGCTTCCAGGAAGCCCAGCTTCCAGGGGGAAGCCCAGCTTCCACGGGGAAGCTTTCCAGCTTCCAGGGGAAGCTTTTCTGTTTCAGATAAAAGCATTCCTGTTTGCAGGAATGAGCATTTCAACTCTAGAAGAAAGCATTTTAATTAAAATAAAGCAACTAGCTTCCAGGAGGAAGCGTTCCAGCTTCCAGGAGGAAGCGTTCCAGCTTCCAGGAGGAAGCGTTCCAGCTTCCAGGAGGAAGCGTTCCAGCTTCCAGGAGGAAGCGTTCCAGCTTCCAGGAGGAAGCTTTCCAGCTTCCAGGGGGAAGCTTTCCAGCTTCCAGGGGGAAGCCTAGCTTCCAGGAGGAAGCTTTGCTTCCAGCTTCCAGGAGGAAGCCTAGCTCCAGGAGGAAGCTTCCAGCTTCCAGGAGGAAGCCTAGCTTCCAGGAGGAAGCCCAGCTTCCAGGAGGAAGCTTTCCAGGAGGAAGCTCAGCTTCCAGGAGGAAGCTTCCAGCTTCCAGGAGGAAGCCTAGCTTCCAGGAGGAAGCCTGCTTCCAGGAGGAAGCTTCCAGCTCCAGGAGGAAGCTTCCAGCTTCCAGGAGGAAGCCAGCTTCCAGGAGGAAGCTTCCAGCTTCCAGGAGGAAGCCCAGCTTCCAGGAGGAAGCTTCCAGCTTCCAGGAGGAAGCCCAGCTTCCAGGAGGAAGCCCAGCTTCCAGGAGGAAGCTTCCAGCTTCCAGGAGGAAGCCTCAGCTCCAGGAGGAAGCTTCCAGCTTCCAGGAGGAAGCCCAGCTTCCAGGAGGAAGCCTTCCAGCTTCCAGGAGGAAGCCCAGCTTCCAGGAGGAAGCTTCCAGCTTCCAGGAGGAAGCCAGCTTCCAGGAGGAAGCTTCAGCTTCCAGGAGGAAGCTTCCAGCTTCCAGGAGGAAGCTCTAGCTTCCAGGAGGAAGCCTAGCTTCCAGGAGGAAGCTTCCAGCTTCCAGGAGGAAGCTTCCAGCTCCAGGAGGAAGCCCAGCTTCCAGGAGGAAGCGTTCCAGCTTCCAGGAGGAAGCGTTCATGCTTCCAGGAGGAAGCTTCATGCTTCCAGGAGGAAGCGTTCCAGCTTCCAGGAGGAAGCGTTCCAGCTTCCAGGAGGAAGCGTTCCAGCTTCCAGGAGGAAGGAAGCGTTCCAGCTTCCAGGAGGAAGCGTTCCAGCTTCCAGGAGGAAGCGTTTATGCTTCCAGGGGGAAGCTTTTCAGCTTCCAGGAGGAAGCGTTCCAGCTTCCAGGAGGAAGGAAGCGTTCCAGCTTCCAGGAGGAAGGAAGCGTTCCAGCTTCCAGGAGGAAGGAAGCGTTCCAGCTTCCAGGAGGAAGGAAGCGTTCCAGCTTCCAGGAGGAAGCGTTCCAGCTTCCAGGAGAAAGCGTTCCTGATTCCAGGAGGAAGCATTTCAGCTTCCAGGAGGAAGCGTTCCAGCTTCCAGGAGGAAGGAAGCGTTCCAGCTTACAGGAGGAAGCTTCAGCTTCCAGGGGAAGTTTTCAGCTTCCAGAGGGAAGCTTTCCAGGCTTCCAGAGGGAAGCTTTCCAGGCTTCCAGAGGGAAGCTTTCCAGGCTTCCAGAGGGAAGCTTTCCAGGCTTCCAGAGGGAAGCTTTCCAGGCTTCCAGAGGGAAGCTTTCCAGGCTTCCAGAGGGAAGCTTTCCAGGCTTCCAGGGGGAAGCTTTCCAGGCTTCCAGGAGGAAGCTTTCCAGGCTTCCAGGGGGAAGCTTTCCAGGCTTCCAGGAGGAAGCTTTCCAGGCTTCCAGGAGGAAGCTTTCCAGGCTTCCAGGAGGAAGCTTTCCAGGCTTCCAGGAGGAAGCTTCAAGCTTCCAGGAGGAAGCCAGTTTCCAGGAGGAAGCTTCCAGCTTCCAGGAGGAAGCTCAGCTTCCAGGAGGAAGCTTCCAGCTTCCAGGAGGAAGCCCAGCTTCCAGGAGGAAGCTTTGAAGCTTCCAGGAGGAAGTTTAGCTTCCAGGAGGAAGCTCAGTTTCCAGGAGGAAGCTTCCAGTTTCCAGGAGGAAGCTCTCCAGCTTCCAGGAGGAAGCTCAGCTTCCAGGAGGAAGCCTAGTTTCCAGGAGGAAGCTTCCAGCTTCCAGGAGGAAGCTCCAGCTTCCAGGAGGAAGCTTTCCAGCTTCCAGGAGGAAGCTTCAGCTCCAGGAGGAAGCCTCCAGCTTCCAGGAGGAAGCTCAGCTTCCAGGAGGAAGCTTTCCAGCTTCCAGGAGGAAGCTTCCAGCTTCCAGGAGGAAGCCTCCAGCTTCCAGGAGGAAGCAGCTTCCAGGAGGAAGCTTTCCAGCTTCCAGGAGGAAGCCCAGCTTCCAGGAGGAAGCTTCCAGCTTCCAGGAGGAAGCTTCCAGCTTCCAGGAGGAAGCTTCCAGCTTCCAGGAGGAAGCCTAGCTTCCAGGAGGAAGCCTAGCTCAGGAGGAAGCTTTCCAGCTTCCAGGAGGAAGCTTTCCAGCTTCCAGGAGGAAGCCTAGCTCCAGGAGGAAGCCCAGGCTTCCAGGAGGAAGCTTCAGCTTCCAGGAGGAAGCTTTCCAGCTTCCAGGAGGAAGCCTAGCTTCCAGGAGGAAGCCCAGCTTCCAGGAGGAAGCCCAGCTTCCAGGAGGAAGCTTTCCAGCTTCCAGGAGGAAGCTGCTTCCAGAGGAAGCTTCCAGCTTCCAGGAGGAAGCCCAGTTTCCAGGAGGAAGCTTTCCAGCTTTCCAGGAGGAAGCTTTCCAGCTTCCAGGAGGAAGCCCAGCTTCCAGGAGGAAGCTTTCCAGCTTCCAGGAGAGGAAGCCCAGCTTCCAGGAGGAAGCATTTCAGCTTCCAGGAGGAAGCGTTCCAGCTTCCAGGAGGAAGCTTCCAGCTTCCAGGAGGAAGGAAGCGTTCCAGCTTCCAGGAGGAAGGAAGCGTTCCAGCTTCCAGGAGGAAGGAAGCGTTCCAGCTTCCAGGAGGAAGCCCAGCTTCCAGGAGGAAGCTCCAGCTTCCAGGAGGAAGCCCAGCTTCCAGGAGGAAGCCCAGCTTCCAGGAGGAAGCCTAGCTTCCAGGAGGAAGCTCCAGCTTCCAGGAGGAAGCCAGCTTCCAGGAGGAAGCTTCCAGCTTCCAGGAGGAAGCTCAGCTTCCAGGAGGAAGCCTTCCAGCTGCAAGAAGGAAGCGTTCCAGCTTCCAGGAGGAAGCGTTCCAGCTTCCAGGAGGAAGCGTTCCAGCTTCCAGGAGGAAGCCTAGCTCCAGGAGGAAGCCTCCAGCTTCCAGGAGGAAGCTTCCAGCCCAGGAGGAAGCCTTAGCTTCCAGGAGGAAGCTCTGAAGCTCAGGAGGAAGCTTCCAGTTTCCAGGAGGAAGCTTCTAGCTTCCAGGAGGAAGCCTAGCCCAGGAGGAAGCTTCCAGCTTCCAGGAGGAAGCCTAGCTTCCAGGAGGAAGCTTCCAGTTTCCAGGAGGAAGCTCAGCTTCCAGGAGGAAGCCTAGCTTCCAGGAGGAAGCTCCAGCTTCCAGGAGGAAGCTTTCCAGCTTCCAGGAGGAAGCTTCCAGCTTCCAGGAGGAAGCCCAGCTTCCAGGAGGAAGCTTCCAGCTTCCAGGAGGAAGCCCAGCTTCCAGGAGGAAGCTTTCCAGCTTCCAGGAGGAAGCTTCCAGCTTCCAGGAGGAAGCTCTAGCTTCCAGGAGGAAGCCTAGCTCCAGCTTCCAGGAGGAAGCTCAGCTCCAGGAGGAAGCTTCCAGCTTCCAGGAGGAAGCCTAGCTTCCAGGAGGAAGCTTCCAGCTTCCTGCAGGAAGCTTCCAGCTTCCAGGAGGAAGCTTCCAGCTTCCAGGAGGAAGCTTCCAGCTTCCAGGAGGAAGCTTTCCAGCTTCCAGGAGGAAGCTTCCAGCTTCCAGCTTCCAGGAGGAAGCCTGGTTTCCAGGAGGAAGCTCCAGCTTCCAGGGGAAGCTTCCAGCTTCCAGGGGAAGCCCAGCTTCCAGGGGAAGCTTTTATGCTTCCAGGGGAAGCTTTTATGCTTCCAGGGGAAGCTTTTATGCTTCCAGGGGAAGCTTTTATGCTTCCAGGGGAAGCTTTTATGCTTCCAGGGGAAGCTTTTATGCTTCCAGGGGAAGCTTTTATGCTTCCAGGGGAAGCTTTTATGCTTCCAGGGGAAGCTTTTATGCTTCCAGGGGAAGCTTTTATGCTTCCAGGGGAAGCTTTTATGCTTCCAGGGGAAGCTTTCAGCTTCCAGGGGGAAGCTTTTCAGCTTCCAGGGGGAAGCTTTTCAGCTTCCAGGGGGAAGCTTTTCAGCTTCCAGGGGGAAGCTTTTCAGCTTCCAGGGGGAAGCTTTTCAGCTTCCAGGGGGAAGCTTTTCAGCTTCCAGGGGGAAGCTTTTCAGCTTCCAGGGGGAAGCTTTTCAGCTTCCAGGGGGAAGCTTTTTCGTTTTCAGATAAAAGCATTCCCGTTTGCAGGAATGAGCATTTCAACTTCTAGAAGAAAGCATTTTAATTAAAATAAAGCAACCAGCTTCCAGGAGGAAGCGTTCCAGCTTCCAGGAGGGAGCGTTCCAGCTTCCAGGAGGAAGCTTTCCAGCTTCCAGGAGGAAGCTTTCCGACTTCCAAGAGGAAGCTTTCCGACATCCAAGAGGAAGCTTTCCAGCATCCAGGAGAAAACTTTCCATCTTCCAGGAGGAATATGTATACTGGGATCGTTTTTTAAGCGGATTTCATGAATCACGCGTTTTTTGAGCGGATTTTTGACAAAACTACCCATGCAGGCATCAATCATAGTAACCTATGAGTCAGCACTCAGCACAGTCAGCAGACAGAATTTGACAGCTTTATCAGTCGAACTCTAACCGTGATGACAAAAACAGTGGAGCAACTCGCTGAACGGAGAATGGCACCCAAGCGCGTCGAAAAAAGACATAGTGCGGCACTTTGAGACGCCCGTTCCGACATCTTGGCACTATTAGATAACAATCAGAGCATCGAAAAAATCCCGGTCCCGGACGGCCCACGAAAGTCACTTTTTGAATGCAAACATTATTGCATTTGAAACAAATCGAAGGGCACAAAACAGATAGGCATCATGGAACAACCAGCAAATTTTATTGTCCACTTTTTGTGTATCAACAATCGACGAACGACTGCCTTCTGCTCGTTGTTCAGAAAAGCTTGACTTCCACCGCCTGGTTCGCTAGTTGAGCTTGAGCTTGAGCTTGATTGACTGCTCGTAGTTGCTACTCCATTATGACCAAATCAGCTGTTCTTGCACAGGGAACCAACAGATGTTTGCTTGGGACTAGCACACATCTTCAATGTACAAGTACTGGTGATCTCATTTGTTAGGTCATACTGGCGCCTGCCACGTCAGAATGCAAGTCAATATAGGGAAGGGGGAGGAAATGATGATGCAATCACTCGCCCACTGCAAGCCGAATATACCTCTGCACTTGCCACGAGTTCATGCGGAATTTGTTGGAATTTCTGGGTTAGGTTGGAGAGGCAGAGGTCCGTCTTGGTTAACGAGTTGCCAATGTGATAGATAGGAGAAGATAACTGATGGAATTTCTAATTGGATGTAGGAAACGAGCTCTATAGTTTCCAATTCTATCAGATTACTGATAGAATACTCAAGTTGAAGGTATAGGAATAGTAATGGAAACGGTATGGTAGTCCATTTCCAGTTCTAGCGATTGCTAGAACATGAGAAATAAAGAGAAAGATACAGAGTAGGAGAATAGAACGGACCTTGAATTGAATCCACGACCTCCTGCGTATGAGGCAGAAGCAGTAGCCATATGACTACCAAGCCCGCTTCCACCGCCTGGTTCGCTAGTGTTTAAAAACCAAAGAAAAACCACATTCCACGGCAAAGATGCCTTTATATTACGTGCGATAGGTCAATAGTAACGTCTGTAAACCTTAAGGCCTTACCCCAGAGATGTCTTTAATAACAATGAACGTGTGCCATAAACGCATTTTATTCCATGCATCACAAAACTAGCAAAATGGGAAAAAAATGCTTATTATGCGTGAATCTTTCAACATGGATCTCCATCACCTAAAATAATCAAGCCCAATACCGAAATTAGTAACTCTTTAGACAAAAATGTAGTTAAAAATCAAACATTGCTCACTTGAAAGATTGCAAACATTTTTACACACAATATTTACATCACCAGATTTTGTCAAAAAAGTCTCATTCCAAGCTTTAATGATTATTTTGATTTTTCATCTAGAAGGACTAAACAGCCTTTTAATGAACCCATAATTGCAAGGCTTTAGATTTATCCAATTTTGTTAGAGTTCAAAAACTTAACGAGCTTTGGTTTCCACCAAAGAACCAATATCTTGTGAAGACTAGAGCATCCGTAAAAGTCGCGCATCAAAAAAACAGCCTTAGAACTATTCCAACTTAGAACGCCTCGATAAGGCAGCCTTCCAGCACACTGGCGCCACTTGTTCACACAAAGGCAATATTGCCATTTAGAAAAACGCCAGCAATTGAATTTGCGAAATACATATCTGTGATTTAGTGAATAGTCGAATCAAATGGAATAGTACTGACTGGTCCTATATTTGAACAGGTGGTGACTATGTTCGGTAACCAATTTGAACTGGCTATTTCGAATCCATTTCAAGCCGGAAAACGGATGTGAAGCTACCCCTTAATTGAATAAAGCATGGCTCCATTTCATTCGCTCAATGTGATCCTACTGACACGTCTCAAACATGCACTAGGATGCAGAGCGGGCTCAGAACGAACCAATTGAAAGTGTCCGTCCGCACGCATCGCCGAACTCGTCAAACTCGACGCCTCTGTCTGCAACTGGCGAACGACTGAATTAAATCAAAGACTACCAACTGGAAGATTTCATATATTTGAACGAGTATTTTCAATTATCAAACACCATGAATGACAATCATCATTTCTGATGTTTTGCCTGAATTTTCGATGTCTTAGAAAGATTTTATTGAGTCGAAATTCTGGAATCTGAAGCGTTCCTGGATATTTTCTGATGCGGAAGCTTCAATAAAATAAAATATAACTCTGAATCACTGACTCTGAACGCAAGAGAGAACAGATCCGTCTGCCTGTGCCAAAGCGACGCAATATCCATTCTAAAGATTCGGAGCCGGCGTAGTCTAATGAATTTCCATTGAAAATTGAATTGCATTTAGATTCAACATGTGCCTGCCCGGTCGCGCCGGATGGAGATGGAGATTTACTTGAGCGGAACGGACAGCAGCGGGGATGCTTTCTGGGGAAGCGTGCTTGTGACGCGGTGGTCATTGGCAACAATTTAATTTGAAACTTGGAAATCCATATCACAACGCCTACTGTTGAACCTACTGTTCACTTTTGTTCGAAAATGGAGACGCATGGTGTCTCACGTCATGCGTAGGACGACAATTGCCGAATGATGAACCGAGAGAAGGTACAGCGCTTGGAGCAAGCGAGCGATTGACACTTTTGGATGGTTGCATACGAACCCGACCGGCCGGATGAACGGACGGCAGCACCCTAATGACCGCACTCATCGAGGGTTGATGAAGCCGATGATGACGGTCATTCGTAGCACAAAGAAGCGGCCTGATGCGAGGATGATCCAAACGGGTAGGACAGTGTGCATATTCACATCATCACGGTTTATCGATGCGCTCGGGGTTTTTCGACGGTTCAAAATGGACCAAACGTTGGGACGCTGGAAGAGGTCCCCTGGAAAACAGTTCAATGGACGATGGTGCAGACACATTTTATCGTCGAATCGATGCTATCGCCTACTCCACCTGCTTCAGTACCAACTCCCACTCGTTGCACGGATTTATGAGTTCGCCTGTTCGCACGGAAGCACAAGCATATGCAGCTATCTGTGCAATAATGGAACTGAGTGGTTGGGAGTGGGTGTTTTATGAACTGGAGCTGCCCGATGCTGCTCGTCGTCATGAAAAATGTGGGTAATTTATAAATTAATTGATTTTGTGTCCATCATGCTTTAGAATTCATTAGTGGGTTATTGAATAACGCTATTGTGAATGACTGGTCGGTTATAAGCCATTTACTAGGGATATATTGAATTGCATTTATTAGTACTTCCTTGTAAGCACAGCAAGTTGTATTGCAGTTGCTGCTATTGTATTCACCAGAATTGCGATGCTATGGAGAAGTAACTACGGCAACTAAAATTTACGACCACCTACTGTACTGCAGAGGTCATATGGACGGCCGCATAGTTCCTTCTCCGAAGTTCCACAATTTCTCAGATTATTTTCAGTCTATCGGTGCAGAATGTAGCTAATGATCTGTGGAATCCAACTCTACTTAATAAACTAAACGATAAATTGACATTTCAGTTCAAAATTCACTGGTCTTACTATAAAAGACGTTTCATTTCCGCAACGATTCAGAATCGTGTCCTCAGATCTACAGGTGATGTCCAAAATAACTCGAATGGACAAATTGTGAGGATTTGGAATCGGATCAGAATCAAGTGAGATATGACTTTTTAAAATCTATAATTCGAATCATTTGAAACATTTGGCAGATTTTTTCAACTTCAAACCGAATGTTTTCGATTATATCGTTGGAATAGGTCTTCAGAACAAGACAGAGCTGAACCGAAGGACAGCCAAAGCCCTCAACCGGCAAACATGACCCGACAACGGAAAGAAGAGTTTGTGTAGTGATGTGGTGGTTGCTGCTACCGGAACGAGAAGGAGTTCAACCAGAGAAATACCGAATCCTTCAAGTAACAAGACAGCAGTTACAAAAATAATCATTGGTGTGTTCTATAATCAGAATAAGTAAATCGAAATAACAAATGGTTTCGTAAGTCTTAACCGTTTGGATTAATTGCCAGAAGATCGGAAACTGCCGCGGAGTCACTGCGACGAGTGCCAGAGATACGGGGCTCAAAACCGACAGATTCGTGATAGGAAGTTCAAGAATTGATTATAAACAGCCCTTTTCGGGACTAAAACCCTAAAACTATTTATCCAAGAAAAGCTATTAATCCCAGTCAAACGGACTATTCGGCTTAATTTTTATAATTTCTACGTTTAAACGACAGTGACAATTCCTTATTTTCAATAAACCGCCTTTCAAACACTAACAGCAGCTAAACGAAATTTTCCATCGATTTGGTTGTTATTTGTTTTGGTTTCTGCTAGAGGTTGTGTAATACCAAAATTGAGTTCATGCAATTAAATACGCATTTATAGAATTCATAGAACAAGCAAAATGAAGCTCGTTTCCAAATAACAATTTGAGCTATGTGTAATAGTTAAGCATATCCAAGACTCCAATCTGTCGATGCGCCATCTAGTAGTCAGTCCGATAGTAAAAGCGAAATATTTCAAAATTCAAATAATGAATTGTGTCTTAGAGAGTTAAACAAATCCTACCTATTATTACACGGCGTGTTTGATAGAACAATATTATCATAAAAAATGAGCATAGCTAAAATTTCAACTACGTAAAAATATAGCTTCTTATATTACATTTCCTGAGTATTTAAAAAAAAATAAATCTACCGAGGGGTCCCGAACAACTATTTTATTTCTTTTCCAAATGGAACCTGGATTGTAATCTAATATCAGCAGCCAGTCACGAGTCACTTCCAAGTTAAGTCTTTAATTCATTTTTTAACCATTCTTCGTGAATCAAAGGCAACTTATGAATATTCTGCTAATTATTTTATTATTAACCAAATTTCAAAGGCTCAGATGTGGACAAGCATAACGGAGCCGAAATTACTGAATTTAACATTTGGTTAGCAAACATTACTAACTCACTGGTTAAACTCTTCCTTATCAATTTACTATTGTTTTGTTACACTTTTTGGATCTAAATGTAGATTGGAAAAAATTCATAGAGATTTATTTAGATGAATGAGAGTCTTTAAATTGATTGTTTGGGCTCGAAAAACGATGTTATTTCGACATTCGAAATAAGACTTTGGAATACCTGATGATTTTTTATCACATTTCCAAGGATGATATTATCAAACCATTTTACCTACATGTGAGCTGAGCAGGCTAAGACCAAGTTGTAGGTGGCTTAGCAAAATCCTCGGTTCGGACTATAATTTTTTTGGGTTTCACAGATAGAAAATTTCACTGAAATTTACACTAAAAATCAAGCACATAAATGGAACATCATTATTAGCGTAATTGCACGCGTGATATCCCGGGTAGAGGTGAATAACAAACAAATAACATAATAATAACAAATTTTGCTGTGATATCAGATTTTGTTATTCCTATGTTATTCATGAATAACATAAAATAGCATCCTAATAGCAAATTTTGTTATAATAATAAAATTTGTTATTATTATGTTATTATGGAAGAAGTATGGAAGAACAGAACAACAAATGAAGAACACATTTTGCAATCATAACAAAGTTTGTTATTCATTTATCATTTGCATTTTCAACATATCAATAATAACTGTTTTTGATATTTTCCTTTCTATGAATATTTTGCTATTGGTTTGCTCTTATAATAGCAAAATGAGTTATTTTTTAGCTATTCGCTCGAACAATTTTTGCTATTATTTTAGTTATTTTAGCAACTATATCAAACAAACTAACATCAGATTTTGCTATTAATGGTAAAACTTGTAATTCTTTTGCTATTTTCTTCTACCCGGGATAGCCTAAATGTATACAATACTTAACGTGAATCATCAATATTGCTTGCAAGTTGTAGGCAAACTTGTTAGGAAGAGAATCGTTCCAGCGTAGCATAGCGTAGATATCCACATCTCAAGTTTTACGCGATGCTTACTTTTCACAATTTTTTCTGTGTAGTTATTTTCTCGGCATTCCTATGTGGGATGATTTTGTTTTTGGTTTTGATAGTAAGGAAACATTTTGTTTGAGTTTTGTTTGCGGGGTCTAATAATTTCTGAGCATTTTTAATCTAGATTCTTTACTTCAGATAGATCAGCGGTTCTCAACCTTTTTCTTATGAGGTACTTCTTCGAACTTGTACATTCATTTTTTTCGCTGTTATTGAAAATAAGCAAAGCTCATGAGATATATGAAAAACGGATTTTTAAAGGCTACCTATTGAATTTTGCTTCCTATTGAAAGCAGGCCTCCGCGCCTTTTGAAAGGAAGCTTCCGAGCCTCTTGAAAGGAGGCTTCCGAGCCTCTGGAAAGGAAAGGAGGCTTCCGAGCCTCTTGAAAGGAGGCTTCCGAGCCTCTTGAAAGCAGGCTTCCGAGCCTCTTGAAAGGAGGCTTCCGAGCCTCTTGAAAGGAGGCTTCCGAGCCTCTTGAAAGGAGGCTTCCGAGCCTCTTGAAAGGAGGCTTCTGAGCCTCTTGAAAGGAGGCTTCTGAGCCTCTTGAAAGGAGGCTCTGAGCCTCTTGAAAGGAGGCTTCTGAGCTCTCTTGAAAGGAGGCTTCTGAGCTTCTTGAAAGGAAGGAGGCTTCTGAGCCTCTTGGAAAGGAGGCTTCTGAGCCTCTTGAAAGGAGGCTTCCTGAGCCTCTTGAAAGGAGGCTTGAGCTCTTGAAAGGAGGCTTCCTGAGCCCTCTTGAAAGGAGGCTTCTGAGCCTCTTGAAAGGAGGCTTCTGAGTTCTTGAAAGGAGGCTCTGAGCCTCTTGAAAGGAGGCTTCTGAGCCTCTTGAAAGGAGGCTTTGAGCCTCTTGAAAGGAGGCTTCTGAGCCTCTTGAAAGGAGGCCTGAGCCTCTTGAAAGGAGGCTCTGAGCCTCTTGGAAAGGAGGCTTCCTGAGCCTCTTGAAAGGAGGCTTCCTGAGCCTCTTGAAAGGAGGCTTCCTGAGCCTCTTGAAAGGAGGCTTCTGAGCCTCTTGAAAGGAGGCTCTGAGCCTCTTGAAAGGAGGCTTCTGAGCTCTTGAAGGGAGGCTTCTGAGGCCTCTTGAAAGGAGGCTTGAGCCTCTTGAAAGGAGGTTTGAGCCTCTTGAAGGAGGCTTCCGAGCCTCTTGAAAGGAGGCTCTGAGCCTCTTGAAAGGAGGCTTCCGAGCCTCTTGAAAGGAGGCTTCTGAGCCTCTTGAAAGGAGGCTTCCTGAGCCTCTTGAAAGGAGGCTTCTGAGCTCTTGAAAGGAGGCTCTGAGCCTCTTTGAAAGGAGGCTTCTGAGCCTCTTGAAAGGAGGCTTCCTGAGCCTCTTGAAAGGAGGCTTCCTGAGCCTCTTGAAAGGAGGCTTCTGAGCCTCTTGAAAGGAGGCTTCCAGGCCTCTTGAAGGAGGCTTCTGAGCCTTCTTGAAAGGAGGCTTGAGCCTCTTGAAAGGAGGCTGGAGCCTCTTGAAAGGAGGCTTGAGCTGGCCTCTTGAAAGGAGGCTTCTGAGCCTCTTGAAAGGAGGCTCTGAGCCTCTTGAAAGGAGGCTTCCGAGCCTCTTGAAAGGAGGCTTCCTGAGCCTCTTGAAAGGAGGCTTCTGAGCCTTTTCTTGAAGGAGGCTGAGCTCTTGAAAGGAGGCCTGAGCCTCTTGAAAGGAGGCTTCCTGAGCCTCTTGAAAGGAGGCCTGAGCCTCTTGAAAGGAGGCTTCTGAGCCTCTTGAAAGGAGGCTTCTGAGCCTCTTGAAAGGAGGCTCTGAGCTCTCTTGAAAGGAGGCTTCTGAGCCTCTTGAAAGGAGGCTTCTGAGCCTCTTGAAAGGAGGCTTCTGAGCCTCTTGAAAGGAGGCTTCTGAGCCTCTTGAAAGGAGGCTTCTGAGCTCTCTTGAAAGGAGGCTTGAGCCTCTTGAAAGGAGGCTTCCTGAGCCTCTTGAAAGGAGGCTGGAGCCTCTTGAAAGGAGGCTTTCCTGAGCCTCTTGAAAGGAGGCTCTGAGCCTCTTGAAAGGAGGCCTGAGCCTCTTGAAAGGAGGCTTCTGGAGCCTCTTGAAAGGAGGCTTCTGAGCCTCTTGAAAGGAGGCTTGAGCCTCTTGAAAGGAGGCTTCTGAGCCTCTTGAAAGGAGGCTTCTGAGCCTCTTTGAAAGGAGGCTTCTGAGCCCTCTTGAAAGGAGGCTTCCAGAGCCTCTTGAAAGGAGGCTTCCGAGCCTCTTGAAAGGAGGCTTCTGAGCTCTTGAAAGGAGGCTTGAGCCTCTTGAAAGGAGGCTTCTGAGCCTCTTGAAAGGAGGCTTCTGAGCCTCTTGAAAGGAGGCTTCTGAGCCTCTTGAAAGGAGGCCTGGAGCCTCTTGAAAGGAGGCTTCTGAGCCTCTTGAAAGGAGGCTTCTGAGCCTCTTGAAAGGAGGCTTCTGAGCTCTTGAAAGGAGGCTTCTGAGCCTCTTGAAAGGAGGCTTCCTGGGCCTCTTGAAGGAGGCTGAGCCTCTTGAAAGGAGGCTTGAGCCTCTTGAAAGGAGGCCTGAGCCTCTTGAAAGGAGGCTCTGAGCCTCTTGAAAGGGAGGCTTCTGAGCCTCTTGAAAGGAGGCTTCGAGCCTCTTGAAAGGAGGCTTCTGAGCCTCTTGAAAGGAGGCTCTGAGCCTCTTGAAAGGAGGCTTCCGAGCCTCTTGAAAGGAGGCTTCTGAGCCTCTTGAAAGGAGGCTTCTGAGCTCTTGAAAGGAGGCTTGAGCCTCTTGAAAGGAGGCCTGAGCCTCTTGAAAGGAGGCTTCTGGAGCCTTTGAAAGGGAGGCTTCCTGAGCCTCTGAAAGGAGGCCTGAGCCTGGAAAGGAGGCTTCCAGAGCCTTGAAAGGAGGCTTCTGAGCCTCTTGAAAGGAGGCTTCTGGAGCCTCTTGAAAGGAGGCTTGAGCCTCTTGAAAGGAGGCCTGAGCTCTTGAAAAGGGAGGCCTGAGCCTCTTGAAAGGGGAGGCTTCCTGAGCCTCTTGAAAGGAGGCTCTCCGAGCTCTTGAAAGGAGGCTTCCGAGCCTCTTGAAAGGGAGGCTCCGGAGCTCTCTTGAAAGGAGGCCTGAGCCTCTTGAAAGGAGGCTTCTGAGGCCTCTTGAAAGGAGGCTTCTGAGCCTTTTGAAAGGAGGCTTCCTGAGCCTCTTGAAAGGAGGCTTCTGAGCCTCTTGGAAAGGGAGGCTTCCTGAGCCTCTTTGAAAGGAGGCTTCCTGAGCTCTCTTTGAAAGGAGGCTTCCTGAGCCTCTTGAAAGGAGGCCTGGAGCCTCTTGAAAGGAGGCCTTGAGCCTCTTGAAAGGAGGCTTGAGCCTCTTGAAGGAGGCTTCTGAGCCTCTTGAAAGGAGGCTTCTGAGCCTCTTGAAAGGAGGCCTGAGCCTCTTGAAAGGAGGCTTCCTGAGCCTCTTGAAAGGAGGCTTCCGAGCCTCTTGAAAGGAGGCTCTGAGCCTCTTTGAAAGGAGGCTTCCTGGAGCCTCTTGAAAGGAGGCTCTGAGCCTCTTGAAAGGAGGCTTCTGAGCCTCTTGAAAGGAGGCCTGAGCCTCTTGAAAGGAGGCTTCTGAGCCTCTTGAAAGGAGGCCTGAGCCTTGAAGGAGGCTTCCGAGCCTCTTGAAAGGAGGCTTCTGAGCCTCTTGAAAGGAGGCTGAGCCTCTTGAAAGGAGGCTTCTGAGCCTCTTGAAAGGAGGCTTCCTGAGCTCTTCTTGAAAGGAGGCTCTGGAGCTTGAAAG